>NC_091985.1:29717298-30017298 GCF_044704955.1 Pristiophorus japonicus
TCAGGGGATGAGCTCCCTGGTGGCGGAACATGGGAGTGCATGCTTTACAGTTGCACATCACTCCCTCCACAAAGTCAAAGTGAAAACTATTTACAAGGTGAGGCGGTCGGGAGCCTTTCTTTCCCTGGTGGACCGCCTCGGTACAAATGTCTGTTCTGGTGTGTTGGCTGTGCTCTCGCTGGGCTGGCATGTTGTTGGCCCTGCAGGGCTGCTAGGTTAGCTTGGCCGTGCTCTCGCTGGGCTGGCGTGTTGTTGGCCCTGCAGGGCTGCTAGGTTAGCCTGGCCGTGCTGGGCTGTTGGGCGTGATGGGTTCGATTTCTTGGTGTGGTGTCGTTGATCCTTTGTGTGTGTGTGTTGTGGGCTCGAAAAAGTTGGTGTCTGTTGTGAGTTGTTCAGGGAAGTCTGTGAACCGCAGCCTCGTTTGGTCCAGGTGCTTTCTGCAAATTTGTCCATTGTCTAGTTTGACGACAAACACTATATTCCCTTCTTTAGCTATCACTGTGCCCGCGATCCACTTGGGACCATGTCCATAGTTTGGCACATACACAGGGTCATTCAGATCAATTTCCCGTGACACAGTAGCGCGACCATCATTTACATTTTGTTGCTGCCACCTGCTCTCTACCTGATCATGCAGGTTGGGGTGAACCAGCGAGAGTCTGGTTTTAAGAGTCCTTTTCATGAGTAGCTCAGCCAGGGGCACCCCTGTGAGCGAGTGGTGTCTTGTGCGGCAACTGAGCAGTACTCGGGACAAGCGGGTTTGGAGTGAGCCTTCTGTGACTCGTTTAAGGCTCTGTTTGATGGTTTGTACTGCCCACTCTGCCTGCCCATTGGAGGCTGGTTTCAACGTGGCCGAGGTGACATGTTTGATCCCATTGCGGGTCATAAATTCTTTAAATTCGGCACTGGTGAAACATAGCCCGTTGTCACTGACCAGAGTGTCAGGCAGGCCATAGGTGGCAAACATGGTCCTCAGGCTTTCAATGGTGGCGGTGGCGGTGCTTCCCGACATTATTTCACATTCAATCCATTTTGAAAAAGCATCCACCACCATCAGGAACATTTTACCGAGAAACGGGCCCGCATAGTCGACATGGATCCTCGACCATGGTCTGGAGGGCCAGGACCACAAACTTAGTGGTGCCTCTCTGGGCGCGTTGCTCAACTGAGCACACATGCTGCATTGCCATACACAGGACTCGAAGTCAGAGTCGATACCGGGCCACCACACATGGGATCTGGCTATCGCTTTCATCATTACTATACCCGGGTGTGTGCTGTGGAGATTCGAGATGAACATCGCCCTGCCCCTTTCTGGTAGCACTACGCGGTTACCCCACAACAGGCAGTCTGCCTGAATGGACAGCTCGTCCTTTCGCCACTGGAACAGCTTGATTAGCTCTTGCATTTCAACGGGGATGCTGGCCCAGCTCCCATGCAGTACACAGTGTTTTTTACTAGGGACAGCAGAGGATCTTGGCTGGTCCAAGTCCTAATCTGGCAGGCCGTGACAGGTGATTTATCATTTTCAAACATTTCCATGAAGATCAACAAGTCTGCGAGCTGCGCCACCATCAACAAGTTTGCAGGCTGCGCCATTTCCACCCCCATGGTGGGCAATGGTAGCCGACTGAGAGCATCCGCACAGTTCTCGGTGCCTGGCCTGTTGCGGATGGTATAGTTATACGCTGATAGCGCGAGTGCCCACCTTTGTATGCGGGCTGAGGCATTAGTATTTATCTCTTGTTTTCAGTGAACAGGGATGTGAGGGACTTGTGATCGGTTTCCAGCTGAAATTTGAGGCCAAACAGGCTAATGCCTCTTTCTCAATCATGCTGTAGGCCCTCTCGGCCTTAGACAAGCTCCTGGAAGCATAGGCGACAGGTTGCAACTTCCCCACAACGTTAGTTTGTTGTAATGCTACATCCGACTCCATACCACGACGCGTCACATGCTAGCACAAGTCTTTTACACGGGTTATACAATACAAGCAGCTTGTTGGAGCATAAAATGTTTCTGGCTTTCTCAAAAGCAATTACTTGTTTTTTTCCCCATACCCAGTTCTCACATTTGCGCAATAACATATGCAGGGGCTCTGAAAGGGTGGTTAACCCCGGTAGGAAGTTACCAAAATAGTTGAGGAGTCCCAGGAACAACTGCAGCTCCGTGACGTTCTGTGGCCTGGGCGCGTTCCTGATAGCCTCTGTCTTGGCGCCTGTGGGCCGAATGCCGTCTGCTGCAATCTTTCTCCCCAAAAACTCCACTTCTGTTGCCATGAAGACACATTTCGACCTCTTCAGCCGCCGCCCTACGCGATCCAGTCGTTGGAGGATCTCCTCCAAGTTTTGTAGGTGCTCGGCAGTGTCCCGACCCATGACCAATATGTCGTCCTGAAAAACCATCATGTGTGATGCCGACTTGAGTAGGCTCTCCATGTTTCTCTGGAAGATCGCTGCAGCCGACCAAATTCCAAACGGGCATCTGTTGTAGATGAACAGTCCCTTGTGCGTGTTGATGCAAGTGAAGCCCTTCGAAGACTCCTCCAGCTCCTGCGTCATGTAGGCCGAAGTCAGGTCGAGCTTGGTGAACATCTTGCCTCCTGCCAGCATCGCAAATAGGTCGTCTGCCTTAGGTAGCAGGTATTGGTCCTGTAGTGAGAAACGATTAATAGATACTTTATAATCGCCGCAAATCCTGAACGTGCCATCACTTTTGAGTACTGGAACAATCGGGCTGGCCCACTCGCTGAATTCCACTGGGGAGATGATGCCCTCGTGTAGCAGCCTGTCCAGCTCGATTTCCACTCTCTCACTCATCATGTGAGGTACCGCTCGCACCTTGTGGTGAATGGGTCGTGCCTCTGGGACCAAGTGGATCCGCACCTTCGCCCTGGAAAAGTTTCCAATGCCTGGCTCAAAGAGAGAAGGAAATTTGTTAAGAACCTGGGTACATGAGGCCTCATTGACATGTGATAGCGCTCGGATGTCATCCCAGTTCCAGCGGATTTTGCCCACCCAGCTCCTTTCAAGCAGTGTGGGGCCATCGCCCGGGACAATCCAGAGTGGCAGTTCGTGCACTGTTCCCTCGTAGGTGACCTTGACCATGGCGCTGCCCAGGACAGTGATAAGCTCTTTGGTGTACGTTCTCAGTTTCGTGTGGATGGGGCTCAGGGCTGGTCTGAATGCCTTGTTGCACCACAGTTTCTCAAACATCTTTTTACCCATGATGGATTGGATAGCGCCAGTGTCCAGTTCCATGGCTACGGGTAAGCCATTCAATTTTACGTTTAGCATTATAGGTGGACATTTCGTCGAAAATGTGTGCACTCCGTGTACTTCAGCATCTGCCTCCTCTCTGAGGCTCGAAATTGCTTTGATCCACCATGGACCGATCTTCCTCTACCACGTGGTGGTTAGCAGGTTTTGCAGAGCTTGCAGCTCGTTTGCAAGCTCGTTGGAGGTGCCCCATTGTTCCACAGCTCTTGCAAACATACCCATTGAAGCAGCATGAATAGGCTGAATGGAATTCTCCACAACGCCAACAAGGTGTGAATTGTCTTGCATTCATCCTTTGTTGGGGACTCCGAGTCATCTGGGTCACCTGAGGCCTGCTGGCAGTTGCAGACTCGTGGTTTCTGCCCTGTACATTTCTGCTCGCAAACACAGTTCCAGTTAATTTATGAACATTGCTGGCACTTGTGTGCTGAGAGATTTGTTTGGTGTTATCACTGGTGGACATAAACGCCTGTGCTATCGCAATGGCCTTACTGAGGGTCGCTATCTCTTACAGTCAAAAGCTTTTGTAGGATGGTCTCATGGCCAATGCCCAGTACAAAAAAGTCTCTGAGCATTTGCTCCAGGTAGCCATCAAACTCACATTGCCCTGCAAGTCGCCTTAGCTCGGCGACGTAGCTCACCACTTCCTGACCTTCAGATCGCTGGCACGTGTAGAACAGATACCTCGCCATCAGCACACTCTCCCTCGGGTTAAGATGCTCCCGAACCAGTGTACACAGCTCCTCATACGACTTATCTGTGGGTTTCACCGGAGCCAGAAGATTCTTCATGAGGCTGTAGGTCGGTGCCCCGAAGACTGTGAGGAGGACCGCTCTCCTTTTTGCAGCGCTTCCTTCTCCGTCCAGCTCATTGGCTATAAAGTACTGGTTGAGCCGTTCGACATAGGCTTCCCAGTCCTCACCCTCCGAGAACTTCTCCAGGATGTCCACAGTTTGCTGCATCTTTGCGTTGGATTTGTATTCTCGTCGCCAGTTATTATGTTCCTAACACAGATGAGGCTGCATACAGGGAGGTTAAAGTAACAGTGCCAGTCTTTAATAAGACACTCCAGAGTGAGGAACAGGCCTTAGGGTCCGGCTTATATACAGTGCTCCCAAGGGATGCTGGGATTCCTTGGGACTTCAGGGGATGAGCTCCCTGGTGGCAGAACATGAGAGTGCATGCTTTACAGATACACAACATATTACATCTGTGAACGCAGGATTCTAAGTCCACATCGATATCGGGCCACCACACATGGGATCTGGCTATCGCTTTCATCATTACGATGTCTGGGTGGTACTATGGAGGTCACTGATGAAGGTGTCTCTGCCCTTTTTGGGGACCACTACTTGATTGCCCCACAGAAGGCAGTCTGCTTGTATAGACATTTCATCTTTGCTCCGCTGGAATGGCTTCACCTCTTCCTGCATTTCCACTGGGACACTGGACCAGCTCCCATGAAGCACATAGCTTTTGACTCGAGATAATAAGGGGTGCTGGCTTGTCCAGGTTTTGATCTGCTGGGCAGTGACGGGTGATTGCTCACTCTTAAATGCTTCCATAACCATGGCTAGATCTGCGGACTGTGCCATTTCCACCTCTGTGGTGGGCAATGGCAGCCTACTGAGAGCATTGGCGCAGTTTTCTGTGCCTGGCCTGTGGCGGATGGTGTAGATGTATGCGGACAAAGTGAGCGCTCATCTCTGGATGCGGGCCGATGCGTTGGTATTTATCCATTTCGCCTCGGAAAACAGGGATATAAGTGACTTATGGTCAGTTTCCAATTCAAATTTTAACCCAAACAGGTATTGATGCATTTTCTTTACCTCATAGACACACGCTAACTCTTCTTTCTCAATCATTCTGTAGGCTCTCTCAGCCTTAGACAGACTCCTGGATGCATAAGCAACTGGTTACAGTTTCCCAAAATCATTAGCTTGTTGCAATACACACCCGACGCCATATGACGACGCATCACATGCTAGTACCAAACGCTTACATGGATCATACAACACAAGCAATTTGTTTGAGCACAACAATTTTCTCGCTTTTACAAAGACATTTTCTTGGCTTTTGCCCCAAACCCATTTGTCCCCTTTTCGTAGTAAGACAAGCAGTGGTTCTAACGGTGTGCTAAGACCCGGTAAGAAGTTACCAAAGTAGTTCAGGAGTCCCAGAAACGACCGCAGCTCAGTCACGTTCTGTGGCCTCGGTGCGTTCTCGATTCCCTCCGTGTTCGTGTTGGTGGGCCTGATGCCGTCCGCCACAATCCTCCTTCCCAAGAACTCCACTTCAGGCACCAGGAAAACGCACTTCAAGCATTTTACCCTGAGCCCCACGCGGTTGAGTCGACTAAGAACCTCCTCCAGGTGCTGCAGATGCTCGACTGTGTTCCGACCTGTGACCAAGATGTCGTCCTGGAAGACCACGGTGTGCGGGACCGACTTTAGTAAGCTTTCCACGTTTCTCTGGAATATCGCCGCTGCTGATTGGATTCCCAACGGGCATCTGTTATAAACAAAGAGACCTTTGTGCATGTTGATGCAGATGAGGTCCTTCAATGAATCCTCCAGTTCTTGCGTCATGTCGGCTGAAGTCAGAGCCAGCTTCGTGACCGTCTTTCCTCCCGCCAGCATTGCAAAGAGGTTGTCGGCCTTTGGTAGTGGGTATTGGTCCTGCAGGGAGAAATGATTGATAGTTACTTTGTAATCGCCACAGATTCTGACAGTGCCGTCACCCTTGAGGACTGGGACGATAGGACTGGCCCTCTCGTTGAACTCGATTGGTGAAATGATGCCCTCTCTTTGCAGCCATCTAGCTCGATCTCTATCCTTTCTCTCATCATGTACAGTACTGCTGTCGCCTTGTGATGGATGGGTTGCGCCCCCGGAATTAGGTGGATCTGCACTTTTGCTCCTTGAAATTCCCCGATGCCTGGTTCGAACAGCGAAGGAAATTTGTTTGAGACCTGGGCACACGAAGTGTCGTCAACGGGCGATAGTGGTCGGACGTCGTCCCAGTTCCAGCGTATCTTTCCCAGCCAGCTCCTGCCGAGCAGCATGTGACCATCGTCCGGTACCACCCAGAGTGGTAGCTTGTGCGCCACTCCATCGTAGGAGACCTTTATGGTAGCAGTGCCGATTACAGGAATCAGTTCTTTTGTGCAAGTTCTTAGTTTCGTGCGAACTGGAGTTAAGGCTGGCCTTGAAGCCTTGTTGCATCACAATCTTTCGAAAGTCTTTTTGCCCACGATGGACTGGGTCGCACCCGTGTCCAGCTCCATTGATACCGGGAGTCCATTTAGTTCAACATTCAGCATTATCGGGGGACAATTCATGGTGATTGTGTGCACCCCATGTACCTCTGCCTCCTCGGTCCGAGGCTCTGGCTTGTCGTGATCCCCTGTGGATCTGTCCTCTTCTGCAACATGGTGGCTTGCAAGTTTAACAGGATTAGTAGCTCGTTTGCACACTCGTTGGTGTCCCATTGTTCCACAGCCCTTGCAAACATACTCTTTGAATCGGAATGAATGGAAACGATGATCACCACCGCAGCGCCAACAAGGTGTTAATGGCCTTGCATTCATCACCCTTGATGGTGGACTCCGAGACATCTGCGGACGTGCAGCTGCAGGTATGTGTGACCTGCCCTGTATGTTACAATTCCAAAACAACATCACTTTGTTCACCGTACTTGTCGCAGCACTTGTGTGCTGAGAGATTTGCTTCATATTGTCACTGGTGGAAATGAATGCCTGGGCTATCTCTATGGCCTTACTTAAGGTTGGGGTCTCTACAGTCAAAAGTTTGCCAAGTATGGTTTCGTGGCCAATGCCAAGTATGAAAAAGTCTCTGAGCATGTGCTCCAAATGTCCTTCAAATTCGCAATGTCCTGCAAGGCATCTTAGCTCGGCGACATAACTCGCCACTTCCTGGTATTCAGACCTTTTGTAGATGTAGAACCGGTACCTCGCCATCAGAATGCTTTCCTTCGGGTTCAAATGCTCTCGGACCAGTGTGCACAAGTCGTCGTACAATTTCTCCATGGGTTTCGCTGGAGTGAGCAGATTCTTCATGAGGCCATACGTTGGTGCCCCACAGACGGTGAGGAGGATCGCCCTTCCCCATCTAGCTCGATGGCCACGAAGTATTGGTCGAGTCGCTCCACAAAAGTTTCCCAATCATCTCCCTCTGAGAATTTCTCCAGGATGTCCACTGTTCTCTGCATCTTTGGGTTCGCTATCTGTATCTCATCGCCAGTTATTATGTATGGAGAGAGTCAGGCTGAACACTGTGAGCTCAAAGTACAGTGTGACCTTGGTCTGTTATTGCAGGTCCCCAGAATGCCTTTCCAACCTGTGAGGCCTCCTTAAATACCTGCGCTCCCAAGGGATTATAGGATCCCTTGGGACTCCAGGGGATGAAGCCTCTGGTGGTTGTACAGAGTAAATACAAGTTTACATTTATAACAGAGACGACATTAATTGTGATCTAAGAGCTAAGATCACGTAACAGGGTGGGCCACGAGAAGGTTGTCATCATCCACGTCCCAAAGCACTTCACAGGAGTATTATGCGATAAAAATTTGACACTGAGCTGCATAAGTAGAAATTACCGCTGGTGACCAAAAGCTTGGTCAAAGAGGTAGGTTTTAAGGATAATCTTGAAGGAGGAAAAATAAGTAGAGAGGCAGAGAGGTTTAGGCAGGGAGTTGCAGGGCTTGCGGCCTATGCAACAGAAGGCACGGCCAACGATGGTTGAGTGATTACAATCAGAGATGCTCAGGAGGGCAGAATTAGAGGAGCGCAGTCATCTCGGGGGGGGTTGTGGGTCTGGAGATTGCAGAGACAGGGAGGGGCGAAGCCATAGAGGGATTTTAAAATAAGGATGAGAATTTTGAAATCGAGGCGTTGCTTAACTGGAAGCCAATGTAGGTCAGTGAGCACAGGGGTACAGGTGAGCAGGACTTGATGCAAGTTAGGACATGGGCAGCCGAGTTTTGGGTCGCCTCTAGTTTATGCAGGGTAGAATGTGGGAGGCCAGCCAGGAATGCGTTGTAATAGTCAAGTCTAGAGGTAACAAAGGCATAGATGAGGGCTTCAGCAGCGGATGAGCTGAGGCATGGGGGTAGACGGGCGATGTTATAGAGGTGAAAATAGGCGGTCTTAGTTATGCTGCGGATATGTGGTCAAAAGCTCATTTTCAGGATCAAATATGATACCAAGGTTGCGAACACTCTGGTTCAGCCTCAGACAGAAGTTGAGGAGAGAGATGGAGTCAGTGGCTAGGGAACGGAGTTTGTGGCGGGGATCGAAAACAGTGGCTTCGGTCTTCCCAATATTCAATTGGAGAAAATTTCTGCTCATCCAGAACTGTATGTCGGTCGAGAGAAGTGATAGTGAGGTAGAGCTTGGTGTCATCAACGTAAAAGTGGAAACCGATGCTGTGTTTCTGGATGATGTCACCAAGAGGCAACATGTAGATGAAAAATAGGAGGGGGCCAAGGATAGATCCTTGGGGGACACCAAAGGTAACGATGCGGAGGCGGGAAGAGAAGGTGTTGCAAGTGATTCTCTGGCTACGATTAGATAGATAAGAATGGAACCAGGCGAATGCAGTCCCACCCAGCTGGACAATGGTCGAGAGGCATTGGAGGAGGATGGAGTGGTCAACCGTGTCAAAGGCTGCAGGGAAGTCAAGAAGGATGAGGAGGGATAGTTTGCCTTTGTCACAGTCACAAAGGATGTAATTTGTGACTTTGATGAGAGCCGTTTCGGTACTATGGCAGGTGCGGGAACCAGATTGGAGGGATTCAAACATGGAATTGCGGGAAATATGGGCACGGATTTGGGAGACGATGACACGTTCAAGGACTTTGGAGAGGAAAGGGACGTTGGAGATGGGGCAGTAGTTTGCAAGGACGGAGGGATCGAGGATTGTTTTATTGAGAGGGGTGGTGACGGTAGATTTGAGAGAGAAGGGGACAGTACCGGGGGAGAGTGAACCATTAACAAAGTCAGCTAACATGGGAGCCAGAAAAGGAAGTTGGGTGGTTGGCAGTTTGGTGGGAATAGGGTCAAGTGAGCAGGAAGTGGGTATCATGGACAGAATGAGTTCGGAAAGGTCACAAGGGGAGACCGGAGATAAACTGGAGAAAGATGCGAGGTCAGGGCTTGGGCAGAGGTAGGAAGTTTGGCCCGGTGGGCTAGGGGAAGGAAGAGAAGAAGCAGAGGCGGCCGAATGGATGGTCTCAATTTTAGTAGAGACACTTATTGTCATAGGTGAGGGTGGAGACTGGGGAGAGGGGTCTAAAAAGACGGTTAGCAGTGGAGAATAGAAGCCAGGGTTTATCTTTACATTCCAGATTGATTCTGGAATAGTGAGTGATTTTGGCAGATGAGAGCAGGATCCGATAGTGACCCAGCCAGATCTGGCAGTGAATGGCTAAACCAGTTGTCCACCATATCCGTTCAAGTCGACATCCCTTGGACTTAAGGGAGCGAAGATCAGATAGGTATATAGAGACAGAAAAGAAGCATGTTGGTGCAACAGAGGAATGTGCCAACTAAATTGTTGCATAGAACGCAATTCCATCTTATCATCCACCACCCCCACCTACTGGCCATAACAGAAACATCACTCAGTAATGTTTCAAGTGACAATGTGGGTTTCTTTCTTTATATCCCAATAACTTCAATTTCTGATACCAGATAAATTATTGAAATAAATTTTGGTTTATGTTTGGATAGACATCCATTTTTTTTTTTAAAGTAGTTAAGGATATTAATGCAATTTATTAAAAGCAGTAAAAAAATATATAAAACATCAACACTCTCCTTTCTTACCTTTGATGCCAACTCTTCCCTTTCTTTCCTCATTTCTTCATGCACAGCTTTCTTGGCATTTGCAATTTTTTCTTGCTGACAAGCTAGCTCCCTTTCTAGCCGCTCTCTCTGACGCAACATTTCATTCTTCAGCTGCTCACAATGGACCAGAGCCTAAAGAACAGGAAAATCAAACTGTAGTCTGAAACTAAACAGAACATGAACAGCTAATGGATTATCACACTGTACTTTGGTTTGGGAATTGAGCCAGATTGTAGTTTCATGTGAGGTCCAATCAATAAAGTGTCTCGAGTTCCCAAAACACTACATAGATAAGTTTTTTCTTTAAATGACTGTGTTTATTTTTATGCAACAATATTAACACAGAACATAAAAAAAAATGTGTTTGTAGTGTGAAGTGGGTGGGGTGGCGCATGATGGTACCTTCTGCTGTCAATGGAAACAATGCACATTATATTAAAGACCATTCTGCCTAGGGGAAGAAGCATTTTACCTGCCCTATATGTTTTCATTAATTGTCAATAAAGGCACATGGAAAAATTTGTCTTAAAAAGATTTTCTTTTTCACCCGCCATGTTTCATTTCATATAGAAACATAGAAAATAGGTGCAGGAGTAGGCCATTCGGCCCTTCTAGCCTGCACCACCGTTCAATGAGTTCATGGCTGAACATGCAACTTCAGTACCCCATTCCTGCTTTCTCGCCATACCCCTTGATCCCCCTAGTAGTAAGGACTATATCGAACTCCTTTTTGAATATATTTAGTGAATTGGCCTCAACAACTTTCTGTGGTAGAGAATTCCACAGGTTCACCACTCTCTGGGTGAAGAAGTTTCTCCTCATCTCGGTCCTAAATGGCTTACCCCTTATCCTTAGACTGTGACCCCTGGTTCTGGACTTCCCCAACATTGGGAACATTCTTCCTGCATCTAACCTGTCCAAACATGTCAGAATTTTAAACGTTTCTATGAGATTCCCTCTCATTCTTCTGAACTCCAGTGAATACAAGCCCAGTTGATCCAGTCTTTCTTGATAGGTCAGTCCCGCCATCCCGGGAATCAGTCTGGTGAACCTTCGCTCCCTCAATAGCAAGAATTTCCTTCCTCAAGTTAGGAGACCAAAACTGTACACAATACTCCAGGTGTGGCCTCACCAAGGCCCTGTACAAAGCCATTTGCTTTCTTAACCGCCTGCTGAACCTGCATGCCAATCTTCAATGACTGATGTACCATGACACCCAGGTCTCGTTGCACCTCCCCTTTTCCTAATCTGTCACCATTCATATAATAGTCTGTCTCTCTGTTTTTACCACCAAAGTGGATAACCTCACATTTATCCACATTATACTTCATCTGCCATGCATTTGCCCACTTACCTAACCTATCCAAGTCACTCTGCAGCCTCATAGAATCCTCCTCACAGCTCACACTGCCACCCAACTTAGTGTCATCCGCAAATTTGGAGATACTACATTTAATCCCCTCGTCTAAATCATTAATGTACAATGTAAACAGCTGGGGCCCCAGCACAGAACCTTGCGGTACCCCACTAGTCACTGCCTGCCATTCTGAAAAGTACCCATTTACTTCTACTCTTTGCTTCCTATCTGCCAACCAGTTCTCAATTAATGTCGGCACACTACCCCCAATCCCATATGCTTCAATTTTGCACATTAATCTCTTGTGTGGGACCTTGTCGAAAGCCTTTTGAAAGTCCAAATACACCACATCAACTGGTTCTCCCTTGTCCACTCTACTGGAAACATCCTCAAAAAATTCCAGAAGATTTGTCAAGCATGATTTCCCTTTCACAAATCCATGCTGACTTGGACCTATCATGTCACCTCTTTCCAAATGCGCTGCTATGACATCCTTAATAATTGATTCCATCATTTTACCCACTACTGATGTCAGGCTGACCGGTCTATAATTCCCTGTTTTCACTCTTCCTCCTTTTTTTAAAAAAGTGGGGTTACATTGGCTACCCTCCACTCCATAGGAACTGATCCAGAATCTATGCAATGTTGGAAAATGCCTGTCAATGCATCCGCTATTTCCAAGGCCACCTCTTTAAGTACTCTGGGATGCAGACCATCAGGCCCTGGGGATTTATCAGCCTTCAATCCCATCAATTTCCCCAACACAATTTCCCGACTAATAAGGATTTCCCTCAGTTCCTCCTTCTTACTAGACCCTCTGACCCCTTTTATATCCGGAAGGTTGTTTGTGTCCTCCTTAATGAATACCGAACCTAAGTACTTAGGTTCGATATTCCATTTCTTTGGTCTGCCATTTCTTTGTTCCCAGTTACAATTTCCCCTGATTCTGACTGCAGGGGACCTACATTTATCTTTACTAACCCTTTTCTCTTTACATATCTATCGAAGCTTTTGCAGTCCGTCTTAATGTTCCCTGCAAGCTTCCTCTTGTACTCTATTTTCCCTGCCCTAATCAAACCCTTTGTCCTCCTCTGCTGAGTTCTAAATTTCTCCCAGTCCCCGGGTTCGCTGCTATTTCTGGCCAATTTGTATGCCACTTTCTTGGCTTTAATATTATCCCTGATTTCCCTTGATAGCCATGGTTGAGCCACCTTCCCTTTTTTATTTTTACGCCAGACAGGGATGTACAATTGTTGTAGTTCATCCATGCGGTCTCTAAATGTCTGCCATTGCCCATCCACTGTCAACGCCTTAAGTATCATTCGCCAATCTATCCTAGCCAATTCACGCCTCATAACTTCAAAGTTACCCGAGACATCAGTGTACTTGATAATACATTCTGAAATACAATAGCAGTAGCTGGTTTGTGCCACGTGAGATATTGTTAAAGACTACTGTCAGAAAAGAATGCAGGAACCCAACAATTGCTGTATTCTAAAAATAGTTCATAACTACACAGCAACTATTCTCTTAAAGACACACCATCTAGTACTGTGAAATCGGTTAACAGAGACAAAACATTATTTTGGAATTACAATGTTGAGCTATTGAAGCTGTGTTGGCTTCATATTTCAGTTTTGACTCAGTTGGCAACTCGCTCAAAACTCTGTCAGAAGGTTCAGCCCATACTCCAGGACTTCATAGAATGAAGTGGCATAAAAACAAGCCATTTGGTCCATCAAGTCTATGCCATTCCTTTTCTCCACAGGGGCCACCTGGTCGACACCCACACTTCTGTTCACTCTCGAGCCTTTTAATTTTCCTCTTTGTTGAGCAACATCAAAGATCCCATTTTTTCTTATTTCGTCATTATTTGAAATAATTTATGGATGCTGCTTCAGCAATGCTTTGCGATAGAGAATTCGACATTCCTACCACCTTCTGTGTCAAGAAACTTTTCAAATTTTTGCTTGAATCCTTTTTTGTGGTTAACTTAAACTTGTGCTCTTTTGTTGCTGTCTTGTCAAAGAGTGAAAACACACTGGGGCCGAAACTGCCCCATTTAAAAAAAAAAGAGCCATTACCACCTCCAAGAGATGGCAATGGTACGGAAAGCAATCACCGTTTGGTTGGCGCGGAGGGGCCATCATTTTGTAAATTGCCCTCCTTTATTGTTGGAGTGGTGTACAGGACCGCCCCGGCTGTCTTCTCGCCTCATCAGCCACACGCCGACCCCACACCGACGGGCGGCAACCCCCTTTCCGCCCCGCGTGGAAATTGCCCCGCGGGAATTTACGTCGCGGAAGCGGATCGACCGCCGCTCGGTGCCCCCGACAGCTTTCCCCGGCGGGATGTTTCTTGTGGCTGGGTGGCGCGTCCGCCCTTAAACGGGAAAGCACACTGCCGCAGCCGCCATTTTATGTTAATTGTTGGCCAACTCCAAGGTCGGCCCAACAATGGTAGCCACAGATTCGGCCGACCCCTCTTGGGTGCCAGGCCCTGGTGGCCCAGTGGACCTAACTGAAATAAGTGCAGAGTTTGAAGCAGCCCTTCACTTTAACTGAAGGGGAGGGACGTTGTGCGGCACATCCGTGATGTGCTGACATCATTAGCACGGCGCTGATTAGTCGGAGCGGCGGCCGACTCAACACAACGGCACTTCCGCTCCGCCGCTGCCTGGAACATTGCACCAACACCAACAAAAAAAGCAAAGACCTTAATATTGATCAAATCTCTGCCCCATGGATTGGGGCGGAGAATTAAAAAAATATATAAATCGGTATGTGCACCCCGTTTGGGGCGGAGGGCAATTTTGGCCCCATTTTCACTCTTTACCAACCTTCATAATCTTGAAAACCTCAACCTTCACAGCTCTAAAAAAATTTCTAACATTTCATGTCTTTTTTTCATAACATTCTATCGAATCTATATTGCACATTTCCATTGCTTTTCCATTGTTCCAATAAGGTATGCCCAAAATTGCACAGAATACTCCAATTGTGGCCTAACGAAGGTCTTGTACAACTTCAACATTTCCTCCTTGCTTTTGTATTCTATGCTTTTAGATACAATACAAAATCAAAGATCACATTTGCCATATTTTGTCATTATTTGGTCTTATTACTTGTGAATGTTATTTGTTGTACTATTTGTGGAAATATCAGATGAACTGCTGTGAATCTGAGAACTGTTTACAGAAACCTGAGAGCAGCAAATTTGACTCAATACGGCTGGTAGCAATGACAGAAATGTTCTGTAAACTGGATGTAGCTGTGCATGGGGCGGGGGGGGGAGTGGGGGGAAGGTGGGATGGTGTTAAGGGCAGTAAAGAACCTATATAACTGCCAAGAAAAGCATTGCAATAAATCAAATATTTTAAGACTGTCCTCCTTTTGATGTTCAGCAATTTGTGGACAAGGACAAAAAAGGATAAGGTGCAATCTAGAGTAAAAATACTTAATTGGAGGAGGGCCAATTTCAGTGGGTTGAGAACGGATCCGGCACAGGTGAATTGGAATCAAAGATTGGCAGGCAAAACTGTAATAGAATAATGGGCTGCCTTTAAAGAGGAGATGGTTCAGATACAGTGGAGGTACATTCCCATGAGGGGGAAATATAGGTCAACCAAAGCCAGAGTTCCTTAGATGACAAAAGAAAGTAAGATGAAGCAGAAAAAGGGGAAAAGTATGACTGATGTCAGGTTGAGAATATAACATAAGAACATAAGAAGTAGGAGCAGGAGTAGGCCATAAGGCCCCTCGAGCCTGCTCCGCCATTTAATACTTGGCTGATCCGATCATGGACTCAGGTCCATTTTCCTGCCCTCTCCCCATAACCCCTTATTGGTTAAGAAACCCTCAATCTCTGTCTTAAATTTATTCAATGTCCCAGCTTCCACAGCTCTCTGAAGCAGCGAATTCCACAGATCCACAACCCTCTGAGAAATGAAATTTCTCCTCAGCTCAGTTTTAAATGGGCGGCCCCTTATTCTAAGATTATGCCCCCTAGTTCTAGTCTCCCCGATCAATGGAAACATTTTCTCTGCATCCACCTTGTCAAGCCCCCTCATAATCTTATATGTTTCGATAAGATCACCTCTTAATCTTCTGAATTCCAATGAGTAGAGGCCCAACCTACCCCACCTTTCCTCATAAATTAACCTCCTCATCTCCGGAATCAACCGAGTGAACCTTCTCTGAACTACCTCCAAAGCAAGTATATCCTTTCGTAAATACGGAAATCAAAACTGCACGCAGTATTCTAGGTGTGGCCTCACCAATACCCTGTAAAACTGTAGGAAGACTTTCCTGCTTTTATACTCCATTCCCTTTGCAATAAAAGCCAAGATTCCATTGGCCTTCCTAATCACTTGCTGTACCTACATACTAACCTTTTGTGTTTCATGCACAAGTACCCCCGGGTCCCGCTGAACTGCAGAACTTTGCAATCTTTCTCCATTTAAATAATAACTTGCTCTTTGATTTTTTTCTGCCAAAGTGTATGATCTCACACTTTCCAACATTATACTCCATCTGCCAAATTTTTGCGCACTCACTTACCCTGTCTATGTCCTTTTGCAGATTTTTTGTGTCCTCCTCACACATTGCTTTTCCTCCCATTTTTGTATCGTCAGCAAACTTGGCTACGTTACACTCGGTCCCTTCTTCCAAGTCGTTAATATAGATTGTCGATAGTTGGGGTCCCAGCACTGATCCCTGCGGCATCCCACTAGTTACTGATTGCCAACCCAAGAATGAACCATTTATCCCGACTCTGTTTTCTGTTAGCCAATCCTCTATCCATTCTAATATATTACCCCAACCTTGTGAACTTTTAACTTGTGCAATAACCTTTTATGTGGCACCTTGTCAAATGCCTTCTGGAAATCCAAATACACCACATCCACTGGTTCTCCTTTATCCACCCTCTTTGTTACATCAAAGAATTCCAGCAAATTTGCCAAACATGACTTCCCCTTCATAAATCCATGCTGACTCTGCCTGACCGAATTATGCTTTTCCAAAATGTCCTGCTACTGCTTCTGTAATATTTTTCCAACCACAGATGTGAAGCTAACTGGTCTATAGTTACCTGCTTTTTGTCTGCCTCCTTTTTTTAATAGAGGCATTACATTTGCAGTTTTCCAATCTGCTGGGACCTCCCCAGAATCCAAGGAATTTTGGTAATTTACAACCAGTACATCCACTATCCCTGCCGCTACTTCTCTTAAGACCCTAGGATGCAAGCCATTAGGTCCAGGAGATTTATCCTCCCTTAGTTCCATCATCTTACTGAATACCACCTCCTTAGTGATTGTGATTGTGTTAAGTTCCTCCCCCACATAGCCTCTTGACTATCCACTGTTGGGGATATTGTTAGTGTCCTCTATCGCAAGGACTGATTCAAAATATTTGTTCAAAGTTTCTGCCATCTCCATGTTCCCCATTACTAATTCCCCGGTCTCGTCCTCTAAGGGGCCAACAATTACTTTAGCCACTCTTTTCCTTTTTATATACCGATAGAAACTTTTGCTATCTGTTTTTATATTTTGTGCTAGTTTACTTTCAGAGTCTATCTTCCCTTTCTGAATCAATTTTTTAAGTCATTCTTTGCTGGCTTTTAAAAGCTTCCCAATCTTCTGTCCTCCAGCTAGTTTTGGCCATATTGTATGCTCTTGTTTTTAATTAGATACCATCCTTTATTTCTTTAGTTAGCCATGGATGGCTATCTTTTCTCTTATACTCTTTCCTCCTCACTGGAATATATTTTTCTTGAGAGTTGTGAAATATCTCCTTAAATGTACACCACTGTTCATCAACCATCCTACACTTTAGTCTATTTTCCCAGTCCACTTTAGCCAACTCTGCCCTCATACCTTCATAGTCTCCTTTATTTAAGCTTCGCAACTTTCTCACCCTTCATCTGAATTTGAAATGCAATCATGCTATGATCGCTCATTCCAAGGGGATGCTTTACTAGGACATTGTTTATTAATCCTGTCTTATTACACAGGACCAGATCTAAGATAGCCTGCTCCCTAGTTGGTTTCCGTTACATACTGCTCAAGGAACCCATCCCTTATGCACTCTATGAACTCTTCCTCAAGGCTATCCTGATGAATTTGATTTGTCCAATCAATATGGAGGTTAAAATCACCCATGATTATTGCTGTTCCCTTTTTACAAGCCCCCAATATTTCCTGGTTTATGCTCCAACCAACAGAGTTGCTACTGTTAGGGGGCCTATAGACTATGCCCACCAGTAACTTTTTCCTCTTATTATTCCTTATCTCCACCTAAACTGTTTCAACATCCTGATCATTTGAGCCAATATTGTTTCTTACTATTGCAGTGATTCCATCCTTTATCAACAGAACTACCCCACCTCCTTTATCTTTCTGTCTGTCCTTCCGGATTGTCAAATACCCCTGAATATTTAATTCCCAGTCCTGGTCACCTTGCAACCACGTCTCTGGAATGGCTATCAGAATGATGAGTGAGAACCAAGCTGAATTGTTCAGCGGGAAAGTGAAAAAGAAAATATGGGGGGCAAAGAGAGAGCATGAGAATAGACGGGCAGCTAACATAAAAGGGAATCCAAAAGTCTTCTATTGGCATATAAATAATGAACAGATAGTAAAAGGAGGGGTGGGGCCGATCAGGGACTAAAAAGTAGACTATGCATGGAGGCAGAGGCCCTGACTGAAGTACTAAATGAGTATTTTGCATCTGTCTTTCCCAAGGAAGAAGATGCTATCAAAGTCATAGTGAAGAGGAGGTAGCTGAGATACTGGATGGGATAAAAATAGATTAAAGAGATTAAAGGCTGTTTGTACTTAAAGTAGATAAGACACCAAACCGGATGGGATGCATTCTAGATGGTGAAACATAGACATAGAAACATAGAAAATAGGTGCAGGAGTCGGCCATTTGGCCCTTCGAGCCTGCACCACCATTCAATAAGATCATGCTTTCCTGCTTTCTCTCCATACCCCTTGATCCCTTTAGCTGTAAGGGCCATATCTAACTCCCTCTTGAATATATCCAATGAACTGGCATCAACAACTCTCTGCGGTAGGGAATTCCACAGGTTAACAACTCTCTGAGTGAAGAAGTTTCTCCTCATCTCAGTCCTAAATGGCTTACCCCTTATCCTTAGACTATGTCCCCTGGTCCTGGACTTCCCCAACATCGGGAACATTCTTCCTGCATCTAACCTGTCCAGTCCCATCAGAATTTTATATGTTACTATGAGATCCCCTCTCATCCTTCTAAACTCCAGTGAATACAGACCCAGTCGATCCAGTCTCTCCTCATATGTCAGTCCTGCTATCCCGGGAATCAGAATGGTGAAACTTCGCTGCACTCCCTCAATAGCAAGAACATCCTTCCTCAGATTAGGAGACCAAAACTGAACACAATATTCCAGGTGAGGCCTCACCAAAGCCTTGTACAACTGCAGTAAGACCTCCCTGCTCCTATACTCAAATCCCCTAGCTTTGAAGTCCAACATACCATTTGCCTTCTTCACCGCCTGCTGTACCTGCATGCCAGCTTTCAATGACTGATGTACCATGACACCCAGGTCTCGTTGCACCTCCCCTTTTCCTAACCTGCCGCCATTCAGATAATATTCTGCCTTCGTGTTTTTGCCATCAAAGTGGATAACCTCACATTTATCCACATTATACTGCATCTGCCATGCATTTTTCCAATCACCTAACCTGTCCAAGTCACCCTGCAGCCTTTTAGCGTCCTCCTCACAGCTCACACCGCCACCCAGCTTAGTGTCATCTGCAAACGTGGAGATATTACACTCAATTCATTCATCTAAATCATTGATGTATATTGTAAAAAGCTGGGGTCCCAGCACTGAGCCCTGCGGCACCCCACTAGTCATTAGCCTGCCATTCTGTAAAGGACCAGTTTATCCCGACTCTCTGCTTCCTGTTTGCCAACTAGTTCTCTATTCACATCAGTACATTACCCCCAATACCATGTGCTTTAATTTTGCACACCAATCTCTTGTGTGAAACCTTGTCAAAATCCTTTTGAAAGTCCAAATACACCACATCCACTGGTTCTCCCTTGTCCACTCTACTTAACATCGTCAAAAAATTCTAGAAGATTTGTCAAGCATGATGTCCCTTTCATAAATCCATGCTGACTTGGACCGATCTCGTCACTGCTTTCCAAATGTGCTGCTATTTCATCTTTAATAATTGATTCCAACATTTTCCCCACTATTGATGTCAGGCTAACCTGTCTATAATTACCTGTTTTCTCTCTCCCTCCTTTCTTAAAAAGTGGTGTTACATTAGCTACCCTCCAGTTCATAGGAACTGATCCAGAGTCGATAGACTGTTGGAAAATGATCACCATGCATCCACTATTTCTAGGGCTACTTCCTTAAGTACTCAGGGATTTATCGGCCTTCAATCCCATCAATTTCCCTAACACAGTTTCCCGCCTAATAAGGATTTCCTTCAGTTCCTCCTTCCCACTAGACCCTCGGTCCCCTTGTATTTCCGGAAGGTTATTCGTGTCCTCCTTCGTGAAGACAGAACCAAAGTATTTATTTAACTGGTCCACCATTTCTTTGTTCCCCATTATAAATTCACCTGATTCTGACTACAAGGGACCTACATTTGGTTTCACTAATCTTTTTCTCTTCACATATCTATAGAAGTTTTTGCAGTCAGTTTTTATGTTCCCAGCAAGCTTCTTCTCGTACTCTATTTTCCCCCTCTTGATTAAACCCTTTGTCGTCCTCTGCTGAATTCTAAATTTCTCCCAGTCCTCAGGTTTGTTGTTTTTTCTGGCCAATTTATATGCCTCTTCCTTGGATTTAACACTATTCCTAATTTCCCTTGTTAGCCACGGTTGAGCCACCTTTCCCTTTTATTTTTACTCCAGTCAGGGATGTACGATTGTTGAAGTTCATCCATGTGATCTTTAAATGTTTGCCATTGCCTATCCACCGTCAACCCTTTAAGTATCACTCGCCAGTCTATTCTAGCCAATTCACGTCTCATACCATCGAAGTTATCTTTCCTTAAGTTCAGGACCCTAGTCTCTGAATTAAATGTGTCACTCTCAACTTTAATACCATATTCTGGTCACTTTTCCCCAACGGGCCTCACACAACAAGATTGTTAATAAGTCCTTTCTCATTACACATCACCCAGTCCAGGATGGCCAGCCCTCTAGTTGATTTCTCGACATACTGGTCTAGGAAACCATCCCTAATACACTCCAGGAAATCCTCCTCCACCGCATTGCTACCAGTTTGGTTAGCCCAATCAATATGTAGATTAAAGTCGCCCATGATAACTGCTGTACCTTTATTGCACGCATCCCTAATTTCTTGTTTGATGCTGTCCCCAACCTCACTACTACTGTTTGGTGGTCTGTACACAACTCCTACTAGCGTTTTCTGCCCTTTGGTATTCCGTAGCTCCACCCATACCGATTCCACATCATCCAAGCTAACGTCCTTCCTTATTATTGCATTAATTTCCTCTTTAACCAGCAATGCCACCCCACCTCCTTTTCCTTTCTGTCTGTCCTTCCTAAAATTGAATACCCCTGTATGTTGAGTTCCCAGCCTTGGTCACCCTGGAGTCATGTCTCCGTGATGCCAATTACATCATATCTGTTAACTGCTATCTGCGCAGTTAATTCGGCCACCATTATTCCGAATACTCCTCGCATTGAGGCACAGAGCCTTCAAGCTTGTCTTATAACACTCTTTGCCCCTTTAGAATTTTGCTGTAATGTGGCCCTTTATGCCTTGGGTTTCTCTGCCCTCCACTTTTACTTTTCTTCTTTCTA
This sequence comes from Pristiophorus japonicus, assembly GCF_044704955.1. Classification (NCBI taxonomy): domain Eukaryota; kingdom Metazoa; phylum Chordata; class Chondrichthyes; family Pristiophoridae; genus Pristiophorus; species Pristiophorus japonicus. Next base: position 29,738,632 of record NC_091985.1, read on the forward strand.
TCATTTGCTTCTGCCCCCATTCTACTTCCCTCTGTCTTCCTGCATAGGTTCCCATCCCCCTGCCATATTAGTTTAACCCCTCCCAACAGCGCTAGCAAACACTCCCCCGAGGACATTGGTTCCGGTCCTGCCCAGGTGCAGACCGTCCGGTTTGTACTGGTCCCACCTCCCCCAGAACCGGTTCCAATGTCCCAGGAATTTGAACCCCTCCCTTCTGCACCACTCCTCAAGCCACGTATTCATCTGGGCTATCCAGCTATTCCTATTCTGACTAGCACGTGGCACTGGTAGCAATCCTGAAATTATTACTTTTGAGGTCCTACTTTTTAAATTTAGGTCCTAGCTCCCTAAATTCGTCTTGTAGGACCTCATCCCGTTTTTTACCTATATCGTTGGTACCTATATGCACCACGACAACTGGCTGTTCATCCTCCCTCTTCAAAATGTCCTGCACCCGCTCTGAGACATCCTTGACCCTTGCACCAGGGAGGCAACATACCATCCTGGAGTCTCGGTTGCGGCCGCAGAAATGTCTCACAATAGAATCCCCTATCACTATAGCTCTCTCGTGCTTTTTCCTGCCCTCCTGTGCAGAAGAGCCACCCATGGTGCCATGAATCTGGCTGCTGCTGTTCTCCTCTGATCAGTTCCCAAAGCGTGTATCTGTTTTGCAGGGGGATAACCGCAAGGGTCCCCTGCACTACCTTCCTTCCACTACTCTTCCTGTTGGTCACCCATACCCTATCTAACTGTGTACCCTTTACCTGCGGTGTGGCCAACTCACTAAACATGCTATTCAAGTCATTCTCAGCATCGTGGATGCTCCAGAGTAAATCCACCCGCAGCTCCAGTGCCGCAATGCGGTCTGTCAGGTGCTGCAGGCGGATGCACTTCCCGCACATTTAGTCGTCAGGGACACTGGAAGGTTACTGCTAAAAGGTTACTTACTGATAAAGAAAAGAAAAAGAAAAACTACTTACCAATCAACAGCCAATCACTTACCCCCTTAGCTGTGACGTCACCTTTCGATTTTTTTCTACTTTTTTGCCTTCTCTCCCTGCTGCAGCTGTACCAGCTGGCCTCTCCAACCACGAACTCCTGTACCTCCTCGAACTCCCGCTCCCCGACTGTGACTGATGTGCCTTTATAGGCCTTTCCAACCACGAGCTCCCGTGCCTCCTCGAATTCCCAATTTCCGACTGTGACTGATGTGCCTTTATAGTCCTTTCCGACCACGAACTCCCGTGCCTCCTCGAACTCCCGCTCCCCGACTGTGACTGATGTGCCTTTATAGGCCTCTCCGACCACGAACTCCCGTGCCTCCTCGAACTCCCGCTCCCCGACTGTGACTGATGTGTCTTTATAGGCCTCTCCGACCACGAACTCCCGTGCCTCCTCGAACTCCCGCTCCCCAACTGTGACTGATGTGCCTTTATAGGCCTCTCCGACCATGAACTCCCGTGCCTCCTCGAACTGAGGAAGGTAAAGCTAGAAATCGCAGAAGTACTGGCCATAATATTCCAATCCTCCTTAGATACGGGGGGCGGGGGGGTGGGGGGTGCCAGAGGATTGCAGAATTGCAAATGTTACACCCTTGTTCAAAAAAGGGTGCAAGGATAAATCCAGCAACAATAATCCAGGACAAAATTAACAGTCACTTAGACAAGTATGGATTCATTAAGGAAAGCCAGCACAGATTTCTTATAGGCAAATCGTGTTTAATTAACTTGAGTTTTTTTGATGAGGTAGCAGAGAGGGTTGATGAGGGCAATGTGGTTGATGTGGTGTAAATGGATTTCCAAAGGCGTTTGATAAAATGCCACATAATAGGCTTGACAGCAAAGTTGAAGCCCATGGAATAAAAGGGACTGGATACAAAATTAGCGAAGTGACAGGAAACAGAGAGTAGTGCTGAACGGTTGTTTTTCAGACTGGCGGAAGCTATACAGTGGTGTTCCCCAGGGGTCAGTACTAGGACCACTGCTTTTTTTGATGCATATTAATTCAAAAATTGCAGATGACACAAAACTTGGATGTATAGTGAACAGTGAGGAGGATAGTGATAGACTTTAAGATGACATAGATAGGCTGGTGGAAAGGGCGGACATGTGGCAGATGAAATTTAGCACAAAAATGTGCGAAGTGATGTAGTTTGGTAGGAAAAACGAGGAGAGGCAATATAAACTGAAAGGTACAATTCTAAAGGGGTGCAGGGACAGAGAGACCTGGAGGTATATGTGCACAAATTGTCAAAGGTGGCAGGGCAGTTTGAAAAAATGGTTAAAAAAGCAGACAGGATCCTGGGCTTCATAAATGCAGAGTACAAAAGCAAGGAAGTAATGACGTACCCTTATAAAACACTAGTTTGGCCTCAACTGGAGTATTGTGTCCAGTTCTGTGCGCCGCACTTTAGGAAGGATGTGAAGGCCTTAGAGAGGATGAAGGAAAGGTTTCCAAGAATGATTCCAGGGACTTCAGTTACGTGGATAGACTGGAGAAGCTGGGGTTCTTCTGCTTAGAGCAGAGAAGGTTGAGAGAAGATTTGACAGAGGTGTTTAAAATCATGAGGGTTCTAGACAGAGTAGATAGAGAGTAACTGTTCCCAGTAGCGGAAGGGTCAAGAACCAGAGAACACAGATTTAAGGCGATTGGTAGGACATGATGAAAATCGTTTTTACACAGTAAGTGGTTATGATCTGGAATGTACTGCCTGAAAGGGTGATGGAGGCAGACTGAATGGTGGTTTCCAAAAGGGAATTGGATAAGTACCTGAAGGAAAAAAAATTGCAAGGCTATGGGGAAAGAGCGGGAATTGGGACTAGCTGAAGTGCTCTTGCAGAGAGCCGGCACGGGCTCGACAGGTCAAATGGCCTCTTTCTATGGGCCCAAGTTTCGAGCCGCGCCTAGAACAGTGCAGTCCCGACCTGGACGCCCGTTTTTCGCGCCACAAAGTGCGCCTAAAAAAAACTTCCAGATTCTCCAGCTCCCTTCAGGTCGTTTGCAGCTCGGCGCAGCGCAGCACGAGCAGTAGAGGGCGGAGGCAGGTCCCTGCGCTGAAAACAGTGCCGGGATCTCTGCGCATGCGCGCTACAGTGGGCGCGGCGCGCATGTGCAGTAGCTCCAGGCGCCCAAAACTGTGTGGGAGGGGCCGAAGCACGCAGCCCCTAGCCCTGGCCGAATGGCCTCACTGGGGCTGCGTGAATAAGGCTCCTCCCACGGCCAGCTCCTGCTTCCTCCCGACCCGACTCGACTCCCACTTCCTGCCCCCCGCCTCTGGACCGGACCCGACACCGACCCGACTCCCGCTCCCCCCACCCTGGACCGGACCCCGACCCGACTCCCGCTCCCGCCCCCCGCCCCTGGACTGGACCCGACCCGACTCCCGCTCCCCCCCCCCACAACCCCTGGACTGGACCCGACCCGACTCCCGCTCCCCCCCCCCACAACCCCTGGACCGGACCCGACCCGACTCCCGCTCCCCCGCCCCTGGACCGGACCCCGACCCGATTCCTCCCCCCCCGCCCCTGGGACCGGACCCGACACCAACCCGACTCCCGCTCCCCCCCCACCGCCGCCCCCGGACTGGATCCGACCTGACCTCCCTCTCCCTCCCTCCCCCCGAACTGAACCGACCTCCCTCCCACCACACCCTCCGACCCGCGCTCCCCCCGACCCGACCCAAAGCCACCAACCTGTAAATCTGGTGCTGGGGATGGGCCCTGCCCGAAGTCTCGGGCCCGGCCCGTTCAGCCTTCTTACCCCTTCTCCTCCGCCCCACTCCCCCCCTCGCCATCTCCTTTCTCTCCTCCCCCCCTCTTTCTCCCCCCCTCCCTCTTTTTCTCCCCCCCCCTCTTTTCCCCCCCCCCCTCTCCTCCCCCTTCCCTCCCTCTGCTCCCCCCCTCTCTCCCTCTACCCCCCTCCTCCCCCTCCCCTGGCTGTCAGAAACACAGACCCTGACAGACAGAGAATGCAGAGAATGAGAGACAGACACAGACAGACAGACAGACAGACAGAGAGATAGAGACACTGACAGAGACACACTGGGGGGGGGGGGGAGGATTCCAGCACACTGTTAGAGGGCTCCAGGTGTTGCAGTCGGTAAGTAGAAAATGTTTTATTTATTGATTTAAAAAAAAAAATTATTTCTTATGAATTTTTTTTGATTGATTTATTGGTTGATTTATTGATGCATTTATCATTTACTATTGATGATGGCTCTTTATTTGCAAAACTGAAGTGTTTAATGTTTGTAAACTTCCCTTTAAATCCCCCCCCCGCCCCATTCCCTACGCTTGATTTGTAACCTACGCCTGATTTTCTAAAGTGTAGACAAGGTTTTTTCGAGCGTACAAAAATCTTCACTTACTCCATTCTAAGTTAGTTTGGAGTAAGTTTTCACTGACGAAACTTTGAAAACAGGCGTAAGTGGCCGGACATGCCCCCTTTTGAAAATAAAATTCTGTTCCAAAGTGAAACTGTTCTAACTGACTAGAACTGGAGCAAACTAAATGGCGAGAATTCCGATTTCTAAGATACTCCGTTCTCCACCAGTTGCTCCTAAAAATCAGGAGCAAATCATGTCGAAACTTGGGGCCTATGATTCTATTTCTAAATCATATTTCTGAAACAACAGTCCACACTGCTTCATTTCAAGTCCCTCCCTCTTCAATGGATCTGTAAAATATATGCATCGCAGTCTCTATACTGGAGGCATTCTCCCTTTTCAGCAGACTTCAAAGTGGCCATAATGGAGAAGTGAGGTCAATCCATCCTGTCTCCATTCTGCAGCAAACAACTCAGTAGCATGCTCTTCCACCATCATTAACTAAAATCCGCCACATGAGCTAACTGCCATTTTCTTTTAAAAAGAAAAAAAAACAATATTTACATAACAAAACTTTTAAAAGTCATCAAAAACGTCTTACTAAAAATGTCTCGCAAAAAGGTTTATGAAAAATGCTAGCAATAAAGCCCATCAAAAAGGTCTTAAAAATAAAAACATAAAAGATTACTTAAATACTTTTCCCGCACTTAAAATGATGTATTGCCAAACTGACACAAAAGTAGGCTTTTGCAAACAGTAAGGACAAATGTAAAATACATCAGGAGGATATAGGTTAATGGAATGGACAGACAGGTGGCAGGTGCATTTAAACTGGAGAACTGAGAGGAAATACATTTTGGGAGGATAAGTAAGGAATATGAGTGCATACTAAATGAAAAGATGCTGAAAGGTGTGAAGAAACAGAGAAACATGGGGTGCAAACACATATTTCTTTGAATGTGCAGATAGGTTAACCCATAAACACATTTTTTATTTTTTTTTAAATGGGGTAAAAAGATCAAAGCAAAGTATCTTATGCAGTAACTTAACAAATGCTTTTGAAAAATCAGATTCTGGATTGTCAAACAGATCATTAAATTCATGCAAGGCATAAAACAGCACTTGTGTGGACACATAAAATAATTCTGAACATTTATGATTTCTTTCTACCAGTGAATATTTTTATGCTGATCAAGGTGAGGGGTGTTATTGCTGGAAATGCTTCCTCTTCCCAAAGCGCTTTACAAAAAATGAAGTACTATTGAAGTATAGTCACTGCTGCAATGTAGGAAACGCAGCAGCCAATTTGTACACAGCAAGATACATCGAACAGCAATGGGATAATGACCAGATAATCGGTTTTAGTGATATCTTTCTCTACACTGCCCGTGAAGCACTCTCGGATCAGGTATAACAATGGGGATTGTAGCTACTGGGCCATGCCTGCTTTGTTTTTAATTACCTGCATTTTCTCCAAGTTGGCTTCTTCTGCTGCCTCCGTGGCTTGTTTTACTTGCTGACATGCGGCGTTTTCCCTGATCTGCATTTCAGTTACATTGCTTCTTAAACTTGTTAGCATACTCATCAGATCATCTCTTTCTCTACACAAAGGAAACAAATTATATCCCGATTAGTGATTTATTTTAAGTTCACATAGGATTACACAGGATATATGGCACAGAAACAGGCCATTTGGCCCAACCAGTCCATGTCAGCGTTTATGCTTCCCTCGAGCCTCCTCCAGTCTTTCCTCATCTAAATCTATCAGCATAACCCTCAATTCCCTTCTCCCTCATATGCTTGTCTAGCATCCCCTTAAATGCATCTATACTATTCGCTTCAATCACTCCCTGTGGTAGCAAGTTCCACATTCTCACCACTCTCTGGGTAAAGGAGTTTCTCCTGAATTCCCGAATGGATTTCTTGGTGACTATCTTATTTTAATGGCCTCTAGTTATGCTCTTCCCCACAAGTGGAAACACTTGCTTTGTAGCCACTTTATCAAAACCTTTCATAGCTTTAAAGACCTCTATTAGATCACTCCTCAGCTTTCTTTTTTTCCCCAAGAGTAAAGAGATCCAGCCTGTTCAACCTTTCCTGATATGTATACCCTCACATTTCTGGTATCATCCTTGTAAATCTTCTCTGTACCCTTTCCAGTTGCCTCTATATCCATGTTATAATGTGGCAGTATGCAGTAGTCCAAGTCTAGCCTAACCAAGGTTTGATACTTCCCTACTTTTCAATTCTATACGTCTAGACGTGCTTGCTTTGCTTTTTTATGGCCTTGCTATACTATTCATATAGTATGTGTCGCTTTTAATGATTTGTGTATTTGTACTCCAAGATCCATTTGTTCCTCTACCCCACCTAAACTCGCACTTTCCAAGTAATAAGTGACCTCCCTATTCTTCCTACCAAAATGTAATGCCGCACATTTATCTGTGTTGAACTTCATTTGTCAATTGTATTCCCATTCTGCAAGTTTATTAATGTCATCCTGTAATTTGCTGCAGTCCTCTTCAGTATTATTATTGGAGACAGGGTTTATGCAGTAATAACTGAGATAGGGTCTAATGTAATATAAACAGATACAAGGTCTAGGGTAATATAAACAGATATCTGGTCGAGTGTATTATAAACATAGTCAGGGTATAGTGCAGCAATAACTGAGACAGGGTCTAGTGTAATATAAACAGAGACAGGGTCTAGTGCAGTAATAACTTCGACAAGGTCTAGTGTAATTTAAATAACGACAGGGTCTAGTGCAGTAATAACTGAAAGAGGGTCCAGTGTAATATGAAGAGAGACAGGGTCTAGTGAAATATGAATAGAGACAGGACCTAGTGTAATATAAACAGAAGCAGGATCTAGTGTTATATAAACAGATACAGGGTCTGGTGCAATCATAACTGAGACGGCCTAGCATAATAAAAATTCTAGTGTAATACAGAGATAGGGTCCAGTAAAATATAAAGAGAGACAGGATCTAGTGCAGTAATAACTGAGACAGGGTCTACTGCAATATAAACAGAGACAGGCGGCCAAACCGGAGAAATTCAGCACTTTGTGCTTTATTTGGAGCGGAAGTGGCCTCATCATTGGGGTGGAAGTGGGGGCAGGGCGGAGTGACCGACATTCGAAGTCATCAACGCCACGCTGATGACGTCCTCGCGCTGGTGCGTCACAACGTCCCTCCCCATCAGTTAAAGGGGAGGGCCGCTGTGAACTCTGCAGCCACTTTAGTGGCAAACACTGGGCCACCAGGAAGGGTTTTGGCCAAACAGCAGCCTGGGTGCCAGGTTGCCTGTTGGCGGCCCAGCCGACCCGCGGCCATAATTGTTGACCCGACCTGGCAGTCAGCCGACAAAAAAAAACATGGCATCGCCAGCAGCGCCACTTCCTCTTTAAGGGCGGCCGCGCTGCCAAGCCACACAAAGGGCAGATAGCAAAAGCTGTCAGGGGCACCAACTGGCGGCGGCACCGCTCCCGCGGGGCAAATCTGGGAAAGGGACAATTTCCCGTGGGGCAATTTCGGGAAGGGGTCGCAGCCAGTCGGTAAAGGGTTGGCGCGTGCACGCCGCGGCGGGAAAACAGGCAGAGCGGTCCCCTACACCGCTCCAAATTTGAGGATGGGCAATTAAAAAAATGGTGGCCCCCTCCACGGAGACTCGGTGGCCATTCCGCATCGACCCGTGGCCTCCGTTTTCAGGCGGCTACGGGTCTTATAAGGGGCAATTTCAGCCCCAGGGTCTACTGTATTATAAACAGAGACAGGGTCTAGTCCAGTAATAACTGACACAGGCCGAGCATAACATAAACAGAGACAAGGTCTAGTGCAGTAATAACTGAGACAGGGCCTAGTGTAATATCAACAGGTCTAATGTTGCGCCAATACATTTTTTTTAATGTAAAAACCACTCATAAGAGGACACAGATCATTTTTCACTGTTCATGGACAAATTAATTTTTTAACAATGCAAAGCAGCAGTAATTATTACTCCTTGTAATAAGGTAGACTTGTTCTTCCATTTGAAAAGCCGCCAATGGCGTACAGAAAGCCAGAAAGTTCCATGCCCATTTAAGAGATTTTTCACATGCATGTCGTATAAAAATTAGACTTCCAGAAATCCTTCAATAAATTCTCATAAGAGCTACCAATCAAACCTATGGCAGTGGGTATTCTAGGTAAAACTTGAAAGTGCACAAGGAATCAGCTGAAATGGAGGAAGCATCGGGTGCTAGTTAGGAGCTGTGGAGAATGAAGTGCCCCAGGGATTGGTTTTGGAACCACTTTTGTTACTAATCTACATAGACAATTTGGATTCAGAAAGACACTTGTAGTTACTGAATTTCTGCATGGAAGGTTCACAGAATCGCAGTGTTTATAAGGTGTTCCCAAGAGATCAGCCCATCTCATTCAATAGCCAAGCCACTGTCAAGAGTCTATCTCTACTTTTAATTTTGGGGTACATTTCTGTGGTCAAAGTGAGGGATGTCAAACGGTATAAAACACTGGGTGACATATGGTGATACACAGGACTTATTAGCGGATTTAAATTTCCTGCACTCTGGCGAGCTATGATAACTGATGTCAGCTTCTTGAACATGGAAGATCAGCTGATTTAATCAAAATGGAAATGCAGACAAGCGGGCTACTGCCTTCAAGTTTCATCAATGAGCCAGCAATGTCCCCAGGTATTAATATCCCCGCTTCTCTTAAATCAATGCCGAAATTGGGGAACATACTTTTCTAATTTAAGCACCCAGCATTAGCATCAAGCACGACTTGATCAGAAATAACATGGACAAAATGCCTGACAATATAGTCATGCCTATTCTGGTTCAACAATGTACATGAATCACAGCCTCAATTGACTAATGCACCAGTGAGATTTCTCCTTCATTTTCACATCAGTTAACTGTGTAGTCTTTTGAGTGATGATTACCAATTTAGTTCTGATTTGCGATGCGTGCAAGGGTAATTTTATTCAACAGGAGTAACTAGTAGCTGTTGGGCTAAGAACAAAGTTCTATCTTCCCTGGTAAAAGACGAAGAGCTGGATTTTTGGCTTTCCTGATTTCAGGGCACTAATTGTGGCGGGGCGGTCCCGATACCGCCTGAAAAAAGTTTGCACCTTCGACTGGAAATTTTGGCCAAAAATGAGGATCCATGATCGGGGGCGTTAAATCAAGCGTTACACAACGGACTTTGTGTGCCCGAGCCGAAAATCATGCCGGTAAAAGAGGTGGCCATGTTGTGCATGTGCAGTCAGGTTATTGTTTTCCTGGGCGCGGACGTTATTTCAGGGTGCGGCAGCTTCCTGCATGCATGTGCATATGATCTGCCCAACTTCTGGCACTTCTGCAGAGATGGAGCAGCGTGACAAGTGTTTCTCCAATAAGGCTGGTGAGGCCGTAGTCCACGCAGTGGCGAGGAGGTGGTCATCGTTCCATCTGGCTGGGGGAGCCAGCGATATTTTAAAGAATTTGGCGTGAAATTGCCCAAGAGGTGTCTATGGTAGACATGGTTGCCAGGACTGTCATACAATGCCACAAAAAGTTGAACAACCTAACCAGGAACGTCAGGGTGAGTACCATTCACATTTATTTATGCCTGCTATCCTTCCAACATGAATGTCAGACACTGTGTCCAGTATATCATATATATGCCCATTCTCAAAGTCTTGCAGCCTGTAGGGTGGGTTTCACAATGCTTCAGAAAACTCTAGGATGATTTCTCCAGCCATTACCTCTTAATTAAGGATGCACATACACTCTATTGTGTGTAAGCATTCTAGTAATGACTTCCAGAGGCAAGGTATTGTACTTAAACTGTGGTGACCTTAATCCATTTATTACAGCTCCTGGGTGAGGGTACAGCATGGTGAGCTCCCTTTTATACCTGGTTATCTGTCATGTACAGGTGACCCCTAGGTCTCCACCAGTTGCACCCTCTGGTGGTACAAGCATAGTGTATACAGTGTGAAGGTACATCCAGTAGTCTTATGTAACTGCACATTGCGTGTACAGGGTGTATACTTATATTATACATACACAACATCACTCTCCCCTAAGTCTTGTGCCACTAGCCTTTGCATTGTGTGGTCTGGTCCTAGACTTGAGTGCCCAAAGCCCTTGCACCTTGTCTATGCTTTGGCTTGGCTCTCTCTCTGTTGACCCCCAAGTCCTTATTGCTACAACATTGGGAAATAGAAGCAGTGGACAGTTTGAGGTTGCAGTGGGGGTTGAGTGGGTTCTGGGTGTGATCCATGTGTGCCCATGGCTACATACATCCATTCCCCCCCCTCCTCCACCCCACCCCACCCCCCCATACATAGACCATTTGTGTGGCTCAACACCTGCATGTGCACACATGTACAGAAAGAACAAAAAAAAACATAGGATTAATTACATTGTTTGGTTCTGCAGTAGTGGAACAAGTACATTTTACAGGTAAGGTGCATACGTGGTATCACAGTCTTACCCCTGGGGTGTGTAGGTGTAGGTGGGTTTCAGAGTGACCAGTCCAGGTTGTCTGATGGCAGCGCTGCGCCCCCTGCCAGCTGGATGGGCTGGGATCGCTCACCTGGCTGAGTCTCAGGGCCTAGTGGTGGGCAGAGCCACAGGAGTGTGTGGCCTCCTTGTCCTCCTTTTAGGGCTGCGGTGTGTCCCTGCTGCCCTTCAGCGATGGTGGAAGCCTGGTCATCCCAAGTCCCGTAGGGAGAGCTGGAGCGCGCTAGCCTCTTGCTCCCAGTACTGGCCCTGGTGGCCAGAGAGGTAGAGCCGATCAGGGGCAGGGTACCGGTAGTGGTGCTGATCGCTGGCCCTGCAGCTGGTATGCTCCCTGTGTGTGTGGCCACGCTCCCTGGGGCATCGCATTGGTCTCGGAGGCGCAGACTACATGATTGGGTTACTCGCTGGACCTGGGTGCTTCCGACGGGAGGTTGCCCTTGTGTTTGTCGGCATGTATGTAGAACCCGGCTTTGTACATCATGACTTCATTTACTGTCATAATACATTGGTTCCGACCGCAATCGCCCGACTTAACATGGTTAGTTACATTTACATACCTGAATTTGTCAATTACATCGCTTACATGTGTATCATCGGTATCACTGTATAAAGAGTGGAACTGTATAAGAGGGCCTTGCAATCTTTACCCCAATCCGGTTCGCTGCTTGGCATCACGTGTTGCTCCCTCAACGCTGCCCCTCGCAGTCTGGCCACTGCCATCTTTACTTCAGGCGCTTCATTCACCTCGTGGTGCGGGCGCCATCTTCTTTCTCTCTACGAGGTAGGCTGCGGTGACCCTTTTTTCCCCAGGTTCTGCCACGGAAGCAGAGAAATTGCCTTCTGCACCGATTTTCTTCCTGCGGAATCCTGCCACTGGAGCCTGGAAGGTGAGGTCGGGTCGTTTGGGCTGGATCACCTCGCTGTTGGGTTGAGCCGTCTGTCGTCTCCACGCAGTCGAGTTGAGCGGCTGGTTTCTCAGGTGTTGTGCTGAATCCAAATTCGGGGCTGCATAGGACGTCGATCGCTGGAGGCTTTCCCAGCTCCAACAGATTTGATTCATCCATCTTCTTCCTAGCAGCGTTGGAACATCACCAGCAACGATCCACAAAGGTAACTTGTGCATCGCGCCGCCATGGGACACCTGGACATCCACGCTGCCAACGACTGGGATGGTGTCGTTTGTGTAGATGAGCAGCTTTGCCTGGATCAGGATCATTTTAGGTCGTTCGATTGGATTGTCCCAGAGTTTCTCAAAGGCCGCCTGATTCATCAGTGACTGGCTCGCCCTGTGTCCACCTCCATCGTGACTGCATCATCGTTGATTTCGACTTCCATTTTCAACGGAGAACTCTCAGTGGAGCAGGTAAACACTCCGTACACCTCATCGTGGGGCTGAGCTGCCTTATGAACTCTCTTTTCATCGTCGCTGGAGTCCAGATGATCAGCCAACTCTTCATCGACTCGGTGTGTACAATTTCTCTTGCACATTCGCTGGAGGTGGTCCTTCGTGTTACAGCCTTTGCAAGTATAGTCTTTGTAGCAGCACTGGTGGGCCCTGTGATTTCCTCCACAGCACTAGCATGGGGTTGGTTGGTTGGTCCCACGTGGCAGACTTAGGGTTGCGGGACTCGGGGTTCTGTTCTCTCTACCCTGAGAGAGACTGCTAGCATCAGCCTTGCCTCTAAAAGGCACCAGTCGGTTCACAGTACTGCTGGGTTAGAGTCCTGGGGGTGAGTCATCCGCTTGGAATCGCAGGCCGAGACCATAAACGCCTGGCTCGCGTCAATTGCTTTCTGCAGGGTGATCGTGGTGTCCGCAGAGAGCAGCCTGTGGAGAAGGCCTTCGTGGCCAATTCCGATAACGAAGATGTCCCGCAGCGCTTCGGTGAGGTGGTCGCCAAAATCACACGGTGCAGCCAATCGTCTGAGGTCTGCAGCATATTTTGCGATTTCTTGGCCTACGGGCCGCCGGTGAGTGTAGAACTGGTGTCTGGCTGTGAGGATGCTCTCTTTAGGTTTGAGCCATTCCTGCATCATCGTTATAAGCTCCGCATATGTTTTGGTTGTTGTCTTCTCTGGGGCTAGCAAGTCCCTGACAAGGCCAAAGACAGTGGGCCCACAACTGCTGAGCAGGATAGCTCTGTGCTTATCAGTCAGCAAGATTGGTGTGTCTCCCGCCAGGTCGTTTGCAATGAAAAAGTGTTCGAACCTTTCCACAAAGGCCTCCCAATCTTCCCCATCAGCGAATTGTTGAAACGTGCCAAGGTTAGCCATTTTTCATGTGGAAATTCGCAATCTCGTCGCCAGTTATTGTGTCTATAAGCACTCTAGTAATGACACCACGAGGCAAGGTATTGTACTTGAACTGTGGTGACCTTAGTCCATTTATTACAGCTCCTGAGTGAGGGTACAGCATGGTGAGCTCCCTTTTATACCTGGTTACCTGTCGTGTACAGGTGACCCCTAGGTCTCCACCAATTGCACCCTCTGGTGGTACAAGCATCGTGTATACAGTGTGAAGATACATCCAGTAGTTTTATGAAACTGTACATTGAGTGTACAGGGTGTATACTTATATTATACATACACAACACACTCTTGTTCCCTAATCATTGAGAACCTTCCTCACAACACACTCCAACTCCTGAAATGGGTTTCATAAAGAACACCTGTAGCCCCTATGTTACCTCCCTCTCACCTCCTAACAATCGCTCACAAAGCTAATGCAACATCAACACAGATTGAAGTGAAGACATTAGAACATCCACACAGTCTCACCTATTGAAGTATGGTAGGCATATGTGGCACAACAGGAGGTGTACCTTTTCTGAACCCTTCCTATTTTTCCCTTTGCAGTCAAAGCACTCACACAATAGGCATGAGGAGCTACCCACAGGCGAGGGTCCACCTCAAATCCTAGAATTGACCAATGTTGAGGAACGGGTGTCTGCCCTCATTAGAGCACCAGCTCGGGCAGTTGCCAGGAGTGATACTGAGCCCCCTTCGGGTAGTGAGGGTAGGTAAATGGATTACATGACTGATGTGACTTCCACGAGACGTTTTATGAAGTACATGTACATGTCCAATGGAATCTTCTTGCTATCATCCTGCCCCCTCCCGTCCTGCTAACTACACATCTGTTTTTTGGAGCTTGTAGAAGAATAGCCACAATTGCACCAGGCGTCCAGAGAGCCAGCAACATCAGGTCATGGGGGAGATGGCAAGGCTTGCGACATGACTGCAATGCCTGAGCAGCAGAGTCCACCAGTTGGCCCCTTGGAAGAGGCCACATCTAGGAATGAGGCCAATTTCCAGGGATTTGAGTCGTCGTAGGCTCCTGGCCCCAGTCGCAAACAACAACCAAAATGAGAGGGGAATCTTGAAGAATAGGCAGACATGGGACTGGACTTGGCAGAAATGTCTAGGGTGAACACAGTTATGCACAGTGAGCTCATAGATGCATTGGGTCATATCCCAGAGAGTATCGACAAGCTTTCTGCGACTGTTGTGGAGGCAGTGTCACGAATTGTCGCTGCATCTCAGGACTCCAGCGAGGCCATCATTGCCGACTCACAGAGTCAGGTGGCCTCCAGCAGCGACAGTGGTGTTCCAGATTGTGTGGCGCTTGTCCTTGATCATGTCGCAGCATCGATCGAATCACAGGCACAGGCTACGCTGCAGCTTGGTGATGTGATGCAGTTAATGACTAGTGCCGTCCTCTCTTGTGTTCCCACTGTCCAACGGAGAAGGGACGGTGCCGAAGCAGACCAGCAAGTTAGCTAGAATAGACTGGCAAATGATACATAGAAACATAGAAAATAGGTGCAGGAGTAGGCCATTCGGCCCTTCGAGCCTGCACCGCCATTCAATATGATCATGGCTGATCATTCACCTCAGTAACCCTTTCCTGCTTTCTCTCCATACCCCTTGATCCTTTTAGCCTAAGGACCACATCTGACTCCCTCTTGAATACATCCAATGAACTGGCATCAACAACTCTCTGCGGCAGGGAATTCCACAGGTTAATAACTCTCTGAGTGAAGAAGTTTCTCCTCATCTCAGTCCTAAATGGCCTACCTCTTATCCTAAGACTATGTCCCCTGGTTCTGGACTTCCCCAACATCGGGAACATTCTACCCGCATCTAACCTGTCCCGTCCCGTCAGAATCTCATACGTTTCTATGAGATCCCCTTTCATCCTTCTAAACTCCAGTGTATAAAGGCCCAGTTGATCCAGTCTCTCCTCATATGTCTGTCCAGCCATCCCTGGAATCAGTCTGGTGAACCTTCGCTGCACTCCCTCAATAGCAAGAACGTCCTTCCTCAGATTAGGAGACCAAAACTGAACACAATATTCCAGGTGAGGCCTCACCAAGGCCTTGTACAACTGCAGTAAGACCTCCCTGCTCCTATACTCAAATCCCCTAGATATGAAGGCCAACATACCATTTGTCCTCTTCACCGCCTGCTGTACCTGCATGCCAACTTTCAATGACTGATGAACCATGACACCCAGGTCTCGTTGCACCTCCCCTTTTCCTAATCTACCACCATTCAGATAATATTCTGCCTTTATGTTTTTGCCCCCAAAGTGGATAATCTCACATTTATCCACATTATACTGCATCTGCCATGCATTTGCCTACTCACCTAACCTGTCCAAATCACCCTGCAGCCTCTTAGCATCCTCCTCACAGCTCACACCACCACCCAGTTTAGTGTCATCTGCAAACTTGGAGATATTACACTTAATTTCTTCATCCAAATCATTAATGTATAATGTAAAGAGCTGGGGTCCCAGCACTGTGCCCTGCGGCACTCCACTAGTCACTGCATCCCATTCCGAAAAGGACCCGTTTATCCCGACTCTCTGCTTCCTATCTGCCAACCAATTCTCTATCCACGTCAGTACATTACCCCCAATACCATGTGCTTTGATTTTGCACACCAATCTCTTATTTGTCAAAGGCCTTTTGAAAGTCCAAATACATCACATCCACTGGTTCTCCCTTGTCCACTCGACTAGTTACATCCTCAAAAAATTCCAGAAGTTTTGTCAAGCATGATTTCCCTTTCACAAATCCACGCTGACTTGGACTGATCCTGTCACTGCTTTCCAAATGCGCTGCTATTTCATCCTTAATAATTGATTCCAACATTTTCCCCACGACTGACGTCAGACTGACCGGTCTATAATTACCCGTTTTCTCTCGCCCTCCTTTTTTTTTTTAAAAAGTGGTATTACATTAGCTACCCTCCAGTCCATAGGAACTGATCCAGAGTCGATAGACTGTTGGAAAATGATCACCAATGCATCCACTATTTCTAGGGCCACTTCCTTAAGTACTCTGGGATGCAGACAATCAGGCCCCGGGGATTTATCGGCCTTCAATCCCCTCAATTTCCCCAACACAATTTCTTGCCTAATAAGGATATTCTTCAGTTCCTCCTTCTCACTAGACCCTCGGTCCCCTCGTACATCCGGAAGGTCATTTGTGTCTTCCTTCGTATTTGTTCAATTGGTCTGCCATTTCTTTGTTCCCCATTATTAATTCACCTGAGTCCGACTGCAAGGGTACTACGTTTGTCTTTACTAATCTTTTTCTCTTCACATATCTATAGATGCTTTTGCAGTCAGTTTTTATGTTCCCAGCAAGCTTCCTCTCGTACTCTATTTTTCCCCTCCAAATTAAACCCTTTGTCCTCCTCTGCTGAATTCTAAATTTCTCCCAGTCCTCAGGTTTGCTGCTTTTTCTGGCCAATTTATTTGCCTCTTCCTTGGATCGAACACTATCCTTAAATTCCCTTGTTAGCCACGGTTGTGCCATCTTCCCTGTTTTATTTTTACTCCAGACAGGGATGTACAACTGTTGAAGTTCATCCATGTGATCTATAAATGTTTGCCATTGCCGATCCACCGTCAACCCTTTAAGTATCATTTGCCAGTCTATTCTAGCCAATTCGCGCCTCATGCCGTCGAAGTTAACTTTCCTTAAGTTTAGGATCCTAGTCTCTGAATTAACTGTGTCACTCTCCATCTTGATAAAGAATTGTACCATATTATGGTCACTCTTCCTCAAGGGGCCTCGCACAACAAGATTGCTGATTAGTCCCTTCTCATTACACATCACCCAGTCTAGGATGGCCAGCTCTCTAGTTGGTTCCTCGACATATTGGTCAAGAAAACCATCCCTAACACACTCCAGGAAATCCTCCTCCACCGCATTGCTTCCAGTTTGGTTAGCCCAATCTATATGTAAATTAAAGTCGCCCATGATAACTGCTGCACCTTTATTGCACACATCCCTTATTTCTTGTTTGATGCTGTCCCCAACCTCACTACTACTGTTTGGTGGCCTGTACACAACTCCCACCAGCGTTTTCTGCCCCTTGGTGTTCCGCAGCTCCACCCATACCGATTTCACATCATCCAAGCCAATGTCTTTCTTACGATTGCATTAATTTCCTCTTCAAGCAACGCCACCCCGCCTCCTTTTCCTCTCTGTCTATCCTTCCTAAATGTTGAATACCTCTGGATGTTGAGTTCCCAGCCTTGGTCACCCTGGTGCCATGTCTCTGTGATGCCAATTACATCATATCCATTAACTGCTATCTGCGCAGTTAATTCGTCCACCTTATCCGAATACTCCTCGCATTGAGGCACATCAGGCTTATCTTTTTAAACACACTTTGCCCCTTTAGAATTTTGCTGTGATGTGGCCCTTTTTGTTTTTTGCCTTGGGATTCTCTCTGCCCTCTACTTTTACTATTCTCCTTTCTATCTTTTGCCTCTGTCTCCCTCTTGTTTCCCTCTGCCTCCCTGCAGAGATTCCCATCCCCCTGCCATATTATTTTAACTCCTCCCCAACAGCACTAGCAAACACCACGCCTTGGACATTGGTTCCGATCCTGCCCAGGTGCAGACCGTCAAGTTTGCACCTCCCCCAGAACCGGTTCCAATGCCCTAGGAATTTGAATCCCTCTCTGCTGCACCACTGCTCAAGCCATGTATTCATCTCAGCTATCCTGCGATTCCTACTCTGACTAGCACGTGGTACTGGTAGCAATCCCGAGATTACTACTTTTGAGGTCCTACTTTTTAATTTAGCTCCTAGCTCCCTAAATTCGACTCGTGGGACCTCATCCCATTTTTTACCTATATCGTTCGTACCTATGTGCACCACGACAACTGGCTGTTCATCCTCCCTTTTTAGAATGTCCTGCACCCACTCCGATACATCCTTGACCCTTGCACCAGGGAGGCAACATAGCATCCTGGAGCCTCAGTTGTGGCCGCAGAAACGCCTATCTATTCCCCTTACAATTGAATCCCCTATCACTATAGCTCTCCCACTCTTTTTCCTGCCCTTCTGTGCAGCAGAGCCACCCATGGTGCAATGAACTTGGCTGCTGCTGCCCTCCCCTGATGAGTCATCCCCCTCAACAGTACCCAAAGCGGTGTATCTGTTTTGCAGGGGGATGACCGCAGGGGACCTCTGCACGACCTGCCTTGCAGTGCTCTTCCTGTTGGTCACCCATTTACTATCTGGCTGTGTACCCTTTACCTGCGGTGAGACCAACTCACTAAACGTGCTATTCACGTCATTCTCAGCATCGTGCATGCTCCAGAGTGAATCCACCTGCAGCACCAGTGCTGCAATGCGGTCCGTCAGGAGCTGGAGGTGGATACACTTCCTGCACAAGTAGTCGTCAGGGACAGCGGAAGCGTCCCTGACTTCCCTCATGGTACAGGAGGAGCATAACACGTGTCCGAGCTCTCCTGCCACGACTTAACCCTGAGATTAACTTAAATTGGCAACAATGCTAAATGTTACTTACTGATTAAAGAAGGACAAAGAAAAGCTACTTACCAATCACCAGCCAATCACTTACCCCCTTGGCTGTGACGTCACCTTTCGATTTCTTTCTACTTCTTTATTGCCTTCTCCACGCAGCTGCACAAGCTGGCCTTTTGTAGGCCTCTCCGACCCCGGACTCTCGCCTCAGCAACGTACCTCCCGACTCCTGATCTCACGGCCTTTTGTAGGCCTCTCCGACCCCGGACTCTCGCCTAAGCAACGCACCTCCCGACTCCTGATCTCGCGGCCTTTTGTAGGCCTCTCCGACCTCGGACTCTCGCCTCAGTGACGCACATCCCGACTCCTGATCTCGCGGCCTTTTGTAGGCCTCTCCGACCCCGGACTCTCGCCTTAAAGGGTTGACGGTGGAGAGGCAACGGCAAACATTTAAAGATCACATGGATGAACTTCAACAATTGTACATCCCTGACTGGAGTAAAAATAAAACGTGGAAGGTGGCTCAACCGTGGCTAACAAGGGAAATTTAGGATCATGTTAAAGCCAAGGAAGAGGCATATAAATTGGCCAGAAAAAGCAGAAAACCTGAGGACTGGGAGAAATTTAGAATTCAGCAGGAGGACAAAGGATTTAGTTAGGAGGGGGAAAATGGAGTATGAGAGGAAGCTTGCCGGGAACATAAAAATGACTGCAAAAGCTTCTACAGATATGTGAAGATAAAAACATTAGTGAAAACAAACGTAGGTCCCTTGCAGTGAGATTCAGGTGAAATTATAATAGGGAACAAAGAAATGACAGACCAGCTGAACAAATACTTTAGTTCTGTCTTCACGAAGGAAGACACAAATAACCTTCCAGAAATACTAGGGGACAGAGGGTCCAGTGAGAAGGAGGAACTTAAGGATATCCTTATTCGGCAAGAAATTGTGTTCAGGAAATTGATGGGATTGAAGGCCGATAAATCCCCGGGGCCTGATCGTCTGCATCCCAGAGTGCTCAAGGAAGTGGCCCTAGAAATAGTGGGTGCATTGGTGATCATTTTCCAACAGTCTATCAACTCGGGATCAGTTCCTATGGACTGGATGGTAGCTAATGTAACACCACTTTTTAAAAAAGGAGGGAGAGAGAAAATGGGTAATTATAGACTGGTTAGCCTGACATCAGTAGTGGGGCAAACGTTGGAATCAATTATTAAAGATGAAATAACAGCGCATTTGGAAAGCAGTGACAGGATTGGATCAAGTCAGCATGGATTTATAAAAGGGAAATCATGCTTGACGAATCTTCTGGAATTTTTTGAGAATGTAACTAGTAGAGTGGACAAGGGAGAACCAGTGGATGTGGTGTATTTGGACTTTCAAAAGGCTTTCGACAAAGTCCCACACAAGAGATTGGTGTGCAAAATTAAAGCACATGGTATTGGGGGTAATGTACTGACGTGGATAGAGAACTGGTTGGCAGACAGGAAGCAGAGAGTCGGGATAAACGGGTCCTTTTCAGAATGGCAGGCAGTGACTAGTGGGGTGCCGCACGGGACTCCAGCTATTTACAATATACATTCATGATTTAAATGAAGGAATTGAGTGTAATTTCTCCAAGTTTGCAGATGACACTAAGCTGGGTGGCGGTGTGAGCTGTGAGGAGAATGTTAAGAGGCTGCAGGGTGACTTGGACAGGTTAGGTGAGTGGGCAAATGCATGGCAGATGCAGTATAATGTGGATAAATGTGAGGTTATCCACTTTGGGAGCAAAAACACGAAGGCAGATTATCTGAATGGCGGCAGATTAGGAAAAGGGGAGGTGCAACGAGACCTGGGTGTCATGGTACATCAGTCATTGAAAGTTGGCATGCAGGTACAGCAGGCGGTGAAGAAGGCAAATAGTATATTGGCCTTCATAGCTCAGGGGTTTGAGTATAGGAGCAGGGAGATCTTACTGCAGTTGTACAAGGCCTTGGTGAGGCCTCACCTGGAATATTGTCTTCAGTTTTGGTCGTCTAATCTGAGGAAGGACGTTCTTGCTATTGAGGGAGTGCAGCGAAGGTTCAACAGACTGATTCCAAGGACGGCAGGACTGACATATGAGGAGAGACTGGATCGACTGGGCTTGTATTCACTGGAGTTTAGAAGGATGAGAGGGGATCTCATAGAAACATATAAAATTCTGACGGGACTGGACAGGTTAGATGCAGGAAGAATGTTCCCGATGTTGGGGAAGTCCAGAACCAGGGGACACAGTCGAAGGAGAAGGGGTAAGCCATTTAGGACTGAGATGAGGAGAAACTTCTTCACTCAGAGAGTTATTAACCTGTGGAATTCTCTACCGCAGAGAGTTGTTGATGCCAGTTCATTGGATATATTCAAGAGGGAGTTAGATATGGCCCTTATGGCTCAAAGGATCAAGGGGTATGGAGAGAAAGCAGGAAAGAGATACTGAGGTGAATGATCACCCATGATCTTATTGAATGGTGGTGCAGGCTCGAAGGGCCGAATGGCCTACTCCTGCACCTATTTTCTATGTTTCTATGTTTTTATGTTTCTGGAGACACATCATGCTTCGGATGTTGAGGCCCAGCTCCGTCGGAGTCTCAGTGGCTCCCAGGAAATGGAAAGTGCTGTCCTTCCTTAGGAAGGCAGCATTCCGAGTCCCACCACTGACTCCTCCATATGCACCATACATGGTACACACCAGCCACCAGTGACTGTTTCTGCCAACGAAGAGGTGCAGCAGTCCACAGCCGGCCCTTCCAGTTGAAGAGCTGGTCCAGGGTGTCGTCATACGTCGCCTGCTCCACCCCCCCACAACATAGCAGCCATCAAGCAGCCTTGCTGTAGGCACTGAGGCTCATTGAGGAGCAGCAGGCATGGGAGGCGGATGAAGGTAAGCAGCGGGGGGAATGTGAGGCCAAGTCCCATTAGGGGGTGGGACAACGCTGTGTAGATGGCCGGATGTATTCTGAGTACGCGTGTACGTAGTTTATTTTCATTAATGCACTTCATTGTTGTTGAGTTACTTGCAGCAGAATGCAGTTTGTTGAATGGTTTGGCTTTGTTTGGGGGGGGCGGGTGGGAGGGTGCTGTTTCTTACTTTGTTGGATAAAAATGTAACTTTGACCCTTTGCCATTGGTGTTGTGTGTATCATTTTAAAATTCACTGTAAAAGAGCCTTTATGGTGACACATAGCGTCGAGAGTCTTAGCTGCATCCTCAGCTTCCCCATTTAGGCAAACCGGACCATTATGAGCTGGCAATGTGCGGCTCTTGCTTCAGCAGTATCTCCACCCTGCCTCCGCCGTGGATGGGGCGGCTCTGCAATCAGTGGCTCTGCAGGCTCCTCATTGTCGTCCTCCTCCTCCTGAGGTGGGACTGCAATCCCCACTGGCAATGCCTGGCCCCTCATGATGGCCAAGATGTGTAGCATGCAGCACACCACAATGAATTTGGAGACCTGTTGAGGGGAGTATTGAAGGCTGCCTCCAGAGCGGTCCAGCCATCGGAAATGCTGCTTGAGCACTCCAATTGTCTGTTCGATGTTATTGTGGGTGGCCTCATGGCTCTTATTGTAGAGCTGCTCGGCTTCTGTGGTGGGGTTGTGGAGGGGGATCATGAGCCAGGTGGCTGGCCGTAAACTTTGTCGCTGATCAGCCAGCCCTGCCCTTGCCGTTGAAACATTTGTGAGACAGTGCTCTCACGGAAGATGAAAGCATCATGTACGTTCCCTGGATAGCGGGCATTCACTGCGAGGATGCACTACGTGTGGTCGCACACCTGCTGCACATTTAGGGAATGGTATTCCTTTTGGTTTTGGAATACCTCTGCCTTGTGTAATGGTGCTCGCAAGGCAGCGTGTGTGCAGTCAATGGTTCTTTAAATCCTCGGGAAGCATACAATTCTACCAAACCTGAAAGGCCTCTCATTCTGGCTGTCCCTGCTCATAAGGAACTGTAATAATAATAATTGTTATTTATATAGCGCCTTTAATGTAATAAAACGTCTCAAGGCGCTTCAACAGCAGTGTTACAAGACAAAACACATAAATTTGACACTGAGCCACAAAAGAAGAAATTAAGGCAGATGACCAAAAGCTTGGTTTGAGGGGTAGGTTTTAAAGGAGCGTCTTAAAAGGAGGAAAGTGAAGTAGAGAGGCAACGAGGTTTAGGGAGGGAGCTCCAGAGCTTAGAGCCCAAACAGCTGAAGACACGGCTACCAATGGTTGAGCAGTTATAATGAGGGATGTTCAAGAGGGCAGAATTTGAGGAGCAGAAACATCTTGTGGGGTTGTAAGGCTAAAAAAGATTGCAGAGATAGGATGGGACAAGGCCATGGAGTGATTTGTAAACAAGGATGAGAATTTTGAATGAGAATTTTGAAATTGAGGCATTGTTTAACCGGAGCCAATGTAGGTCAGCAAGCACAGGGGTGATGGATGATCGTGACTTGGTGTGAGTTAGGACACTGACTGCTGAGTTTTGAATGACCTCAAGTTTACGTAGTGTAGAATGTAGGAGACCAGGCAGGAGTGAGTTGGAGTAGTCAGGTCTAGAGGTAACAAAGGTTTCAGCAGCAGAAGAGCTGAGGCAGGCGTGGAGGCGGGCAATGTTACGGAGGTGGAAACAGGCAGTTTTAGTTATGCCGCGGATATGTGGCTGAAAACTAATTTCAGGGTCAAATAAGACACCTGGGTTGCGAACAGACTTGTTCACCCTCAGATTGATGCTAGGGAGAGGGATGGAGTCAGTGGTTAGGGAACGCAGTTTGTGGCGGGGACCAAAGATAATGGCTTCGGTCTTCTTTGTGAAGTCCATTTTGCAGATGCACAGAGCCTTTGTTATGTGCCGAATGCAGCGATGTGCTGTGTGTTGAGAGATGCTGCATATGTCCCCTGCTGCTGCCGGCAATGAGCCGGAGGCATAGAAGGCCATCGCCACAGTCACCTTCACTGCGACGGGCAGCAAAGTCCTGTTGGCACTGGTACGTTATAGATCTGCCTGTAGGAGCTGGCATATTTCTGTTGGCAGGTCCTTTCGAAGCGCAGCCTTCTCATGCACTGCGCCTCAGAGAGCTGGAGGTATGAGCGATGGTTCTTGTAAACCCGTGGGGATTAAGGCCTCCTCCCCAGACGTCTTTGATCTCTCCTCATCCATGGGCCGACATGGCCAACAGCCCTTCTGCTAGTTCGAAGCCACCTGCCAATAGCAATCAGCATGATATGCTGGCGAACTAGTAATGCCCCCATTCAAATCACTCCCTGACCTTGTAAGGAAACTGTAATGCACATAAAAGTGTCATTTTCAAGGCAGAGCTTCATGCAGTGTGCTGTGCGCAGCCGTTGCAATCAATGTCAACTGCGATGTCTAATCCTTCACCCTCCATTTAAATACGCTGCCCATACCGCCTGCTGCACCCTGGGGCGGGCGTTAAACATAGAAACATAAATGAGGGGTAAGGGCCAAATTTTCCATTTGGGGGGCACTAGGGCAGCGCTGCACGATGATTGACGTCATGATCTCAGTCAAAATGGAGGGCAGGGCGGTAAGTTTTTGCGCCATCGCAAATCAGGAGTCAAATTTACCGGCTGGGTGCTAAAAGCTGGATATCCAGCCTAACGTCCATAAACAGTATTTAGCGTCTCTCCGGGGCACAACAGAGGCGAAAATCCAGTCCAAGTAATAATATATCAGAAAAGAATATTTTGTTTTAAATTTTGCATTTGCCAGACCAAAAACTTTATGCAACGACACTGGTCAAATGTTTTTATTCAACAATTATAATTTAGCCAACACAGTGGATCACGTTAACTGTGGTTATGGTTGTATAATTAACCGTAACAACTAAAACGAAACTAGATTAAACAAATTGCTTCTCCATAGAATTTTTTTTTACTTACTCAATCCGTGGTAACAGTTAACATTTCAGTGATCAAAAACTGACTGACGAACATTTATCATGCTAGAGAAAAAATTTCTGCTATCAATTTTAAGACTGCTGAGGAAGGATGGGAGCAAGGCTTAGATATATCACGTTTCTCAAAAATGTCTCAAAATGCTTCACACACAGTTTATTGCTTTGAAGTGCAGCGACTGCAGATATGTAAGCAACATTCTGGCATGTGCAATTTAAACAAACCATTTATCTAAAATAAAATACACAACGTCCTTCTTAGGGGTTGTGCAAATATTCATTTGTCTGCAATTGCTAACGATCCTGACAAAGCTGACATGTGTAAACAGCTTCTCATTCTCAGAGTGGCTGCAGGGAATTCAAATCAGTTTACATTTCCGTCTAATCCATTTGTAAACAAAATTATAGAAGTTGAAAATGAAAAAACTATGTAAAACTAATGATTCAAGGAAGGTACTTTCAAAAAGAAATAAGGACAAGAGTTGTTTTGTTTGTATGAAAATGCTGTGACTAAGAACCAAGATACTCAGATGCTATTAAACCTCCCAAGTTCCACAACATTTACTTAAAAATGCCTAATATCTTTTACAGATTTCAGCATGGAGAATTTTGCATTTATTTATTGATAAAAAAATAACCAGGTTAAATTTACTTCAGTTTCTGAAGCAATAGAAAGTTTCAAACCATTATTAGCCTTGGAATTGGTTACTATATCTTGCTGTCATTCATTACTTCTTGTCGCTTTGTTTTCAATTTAGAAAATTCAAGTTAATTCTGCAAGACAAGTAACAAATTCGATCCAAGACTGATAAGTTACTGTCCTACAGTAGGAATGAGAATATGCATGTGCTGTCTGTATGCTTATACTTCATCACAGCTTGCCAGCTACCATTATATTGGAAGTCTGTGAAACCAATTCCTTAAAGGGGAGACTCACAGAAATTATACTATGGGCCCCTTCTCCACATATATGCAGTTCATGAAATAAAATGTCAATATTAAACTTGGTGTATTATTTTATTACCAGCACCTGTTTCAGTTAGCAGCCAATCATTTTAAGATCAACATACAGTGATTGAAGTCAGCAATCCCTAACTCCAGGGCTTAGCTTGTGAGAAAAAGCCAGGAAAGGAGCGGGCTCGTGAGAAAAAGCTGGGAAGGGAGTGGGCTGCAAGCTAGGACTTGAGGCTGGAGGAAATTCGCCGAGGTAGAGTGGAGCAAGATTTTGGAGGGATTTGAAGACAAGGAAGATGATTTTGAAGTTGATAACCTAGGGAACAGACAACCAGTTGAAGTCATGAGGACAGAGGTGATGAGTGTACGGGGTTTGGTACCCGAAAGAATACAGGCTGTAGAGCTCTGGTTGAATAGATATATACACAGCATTTCATGAAAGCAAAACCTCGAGAATTAATAGTTGTTCTAGGAGCATATGGGACAGGAGTAGGCTATTTAACCTCAAGGACCTGCTCTGCCATTCAATTAGAGGATGATCTGCACCTCAATTTGATTTTCCCGCCTTTGTTCCATAGCCTTGGTTATCCTTACCTCACAAAAAAACCTATCTATCTCAGTCTTGAGAGCTCCAATTGTCCCAGCATCCACACTCTTTTTAGATTATGCACCCTGTTCTTGATTTGTTAGTTACTAAGGTTTAGAGCAATATATACTCATCCTTAAATGTTAATGGTACAACACATAATTTAAAACATACTTACTTCCTTAATTTGTCAACGGCCTTTACGTTTACATCACTATGAGTCCGGGCCAGAACTGCCTCATGCTGGGCACATTTCAAACACAGGCCGGCAACACGATCTGTACTATTCATAGCAAGCAAAGACTCTTGATGCTTTATTCGTTCCATAAACACTTGACATTCCTTTTGAGATTCGCACAGGTCTTTTCTAAAATATCACAAATAAGAAAATGTCTGAACAACTACATTCACTGATGAATAAGAATAAAACGAGGAGCAAAATAAACACAACTTAAATTATCACCAAACTGGAAACTGCATAAATATGAAACTTAAATGATTAAGCATAGAAATGTTGTAGTGAAGAACTCTATTGAGTAACCAACACAATGCATGACTACTTTTAAAAAAAATTATCTGTTGGTTCATTTCAATAACAATTAATTCTTTAGTCCACAACTGTCAGACCATGGGACTGCAAGCTTGGGCATCTGACCCAATCCCAGTCCTTGGTCAATGCAGCTCACAGCTGACTGCTGGTGTGGCTTTCATTCAGCACCTCCCCATAGCAAGTCCGAGCATCGTCGGAAAGGCGAGCGTGGGGAGGCCTATAAAGGCCCAACGTCGGCGGGACGCGGCAGTCCAAGCAGCGTTGGAGAGGCGAGTGTGGGGAGGCCTATAAAGGCCCAGCGCGTTGGAGAGACGGCAGTCGGAGGAGTTCGGGCAGTCCGGAGAGCATCGAGAGGCCTATAAAGGCCCAGCACTCGGAGAGGCGGCAGTCGGAGGAGTTTGGGCAGTCCCGGGAGCGTCGAGAGGCCTATAAAGGCCCAGCATGTCGGAGAGGCGGCAGAAGTAGAAACAAATCGAAAGGTGACGTCACAGCCAAGGGGGTAAGTGATTGGCTGGTGATTGGAAAGTAGTTTTTCTTTTTCTTTTCTTTATCAGTAAGTAACCTTTTTGCATTGTTGTTGCCAATTTAAGTTTATCTAAGGGTTAAAGTCATGGCAGGACAGCTCGTACATGTGTTGTGCTCCTCCTGTACTATGTGGGAAGTCAGGGATGCTTCCGGTGTCCCTGACGACTACGTGTGCGGGAAGTGCATCCACCTGCAGCTCGTGACGGACTGCATTGCGGCACTGGAGCTGCGGGTGGATGAACTCTGGAGCATGCACAATGCTATGAATAACATGAATAGCACGTTTAGTGAGTTGGTCTTACCGCAGGTGAAGGGTACACAGCCAGATAGGGAATGAATGACCAACAGAAAGAGCAGTGCAAAGAAGGTAGTGCAGGGGTCCCCTGTGGTCATCCCCCTGCAAAACAGATACACCGCTTTGGGTACTGTTGAGGGAGATGACTCATCAGGGGAGGGCAGCAGCAGCCAAGTTCATGGCACCGTGGGTGGCTCTGCTGCACAGGAGGGCAGGAAAAAGAGTGGGAGAGGTACAGTGATAGGGGATTCAATTGTAAGGGGAATAGATAGGCCTTTCTGCGGCCGCAACCGAGACTCCAGGATAGTATCTTGCCTCCCTGGTGCAAGGGTCAAGGATGTCTCGGAGCGGGTGCAGGGCATTCTGAAAAGGGAAGGTGAACAGCCAGTTGTCGTGGTGCATATAGGTACCAACGATATAGGTAAAAAATGAGATGAGGTCCTGCAAGACGAATTTAGGGAGCTAGGACCTAAATTAAAAAGGACCTCAAAAGTAGTAATCTCAGGATTGCTACCAGTGCCACGTGCTAGCCAGAGTAGGAATCGCAGGATAGCTCAGATGAATACGTGGCTTGAGGAGTGGTGCAGAAGGGAGGGATTCAAATTCCTGGGACATTGGAACCGGTTCTAGGAGAGGTGGGACCAGTACAAACCGGACAGTCTGCACCTGGGCAGGACTGGAACCAATGTCCTCGAGGGAGTGTTTGCTAGCGCTGTTGGGGAGGAGTTAAACTAATATGGCCAGGGGATAGGAACCTATGCAGGGAGACAGGGGGAAATAGAATGGGGGCAGAAGCAAAAGATAGAAAGAAGAAAAGTAAAAGTGGAGGGCAGAGAAACCTGAGGCAAAAAGCAAAAAGGGCCACATTACAGCAAAATTCTAAAGGGGCAAAGTGTGTTAGAAAGACAAGCCTGCAGGCTCTGTGCCTCAATGCAAGGAGTATTCGGAATAAGGTGGACGAATTAACTGCGCAGATAGCAGTTAACGGGTATGATGTAATTGGCATCACGGAGACATGGCTCCAGGGTGGCCAAGGCTGGGAACTCAACATCCAGGGGTATTCAACATTCAGGAAGGATAGACAGAAAGGAGGCGGGGTGGCATTGCTGGTTAAAGAGGAAATTAATGCAAGAGTAAGAAAGGACATTAGCTTGGATGATGTGGAATCTGTATGGGTAGAGCTGCGGAATACCAAGGGGCAGAAAACACTGGTGGGAGTTGTGTACAGACCATCAAACAGTAGTAGTAAGGTTGGGGACAGCATCAAACAAGAACTTAGGGATGCATGCAATAAAGGTACAGCAGTTATCATGGGTGACTTTATTCTACATATTGAATGGGCTAACCAAACTGGTAGCAATGCGGTGGAGGAGGATTTCCTGGAGTGTTCTAGGGATGGTTTTCTAGACCAATATGTCGAGGAACCAACTAGGGAGCTGGCTATCCTAGACTGGGTGATGTATAATGACAAAGGACTAATTAGCAATCTTGTTGTGCGAGACCCCTTGAGGAAGAGTGACCATAACATGGTAGAATTCTTTATTAAGATGGAGAGTGACAGTTATTTCAAAAACTAGGGTCCTGAACTTAAGGAAAGGTAACTTTGATGGTTTGAGGCGTGAATTGGCTAGAATAGACTGGCAAATTATACTTAAAGGGTTGACGGTGGATAGGCAATGGCAAACATTTAAAGATCACATGGATGAACTTCAGCAATTGTACATCCCTGTCTGGAGTAAAAATAAAACGGGGAAAGTGGCTCAACCGTGGCTAACAAGGGAAATTAGAGATAGTGTTAAATCTAAGGAAGAGGCATATAAAATGGTCAGAAAAAGCAACAAACCTGAGGACTGGGAGAAATTTAGAATTCAGCAGAGGAGGACAAAGGGTTTAATTAAGAGGGGGAAAATAGAGTACGAGAAGAAGCTTGCCAGGAACATAAAAACTGACTGCAAAGTCTTCTATAGATATGTGAAGAGAAAAAGATTAGTGAAGACCAACGTAGGTCCCTTGCAGTCGGATTCAGGTGAATTTATAATGGGGATCAAAGAAATGGCAGACCAATTGAACAAATACTTTGGTTTTACTTCACAAAGGAAGACACAAATAACCTTCCAGAAGTACTCGGGGACCGAGAGTCTTGTGAGAAGGAGGAACTGAAGGATATCCTTATTAAGCGGGAAATTGTGTTAAGGAAATTGATGGGATTGAAGGCCGATAAATTCTCGGGGCCTGATAGTCTGCATCCCAGAGTGCTCAAGGAAGTGGCCCTAGAAATAGTGGATGCATTGGTGATCATTTTCTAACAGTCTATCGACTCTGGATCAGTTCCTATGGACTGGAGGGTAGCTAATGTCACACCACTTTTTAAAAAAAGAGAGGGAGAGAGAAAGCGGGTAATTGTAGACCAGTTAGCCTGACATCACTTGTGGGGAAAATGTTGGAACCAATTATTAAGGATGAAATAGCAGTGCACTTGGAAAGCAGTGACAGGATCGGTCCAAGTCAGCATGGATTTATGAAGGGGAAATCATGCTCGACAAATCTTCTGGAATTTTTTGAGGATGTAACTAGTAGAGTGGACAAGGGAGAACCAGTGGATGTGGTGTATTTGAACTTTCAACAGGCTTTTGACAAGGTCCCACACAAGAGATTGGTGTGCAAAATCAAAGCACATGGTATTGGGGGTAATTTACTGACGTGGATAGAGAACTGGTTGGCAAACAGGAAGCAGAGAGTTGGGATAAACGGGTCCTTTTCAAAATGGCAGGCAGTGACTGGTGGAGTGCCGCAGGGTTCAGTGCTGGGACCCCAGCTCTTTACAATATACATCAATGATTTGGATGAAGGAATTGAGTGTAATATCTCCAAGTTTGCAGATGACACTAAACTGGGTGGCGGTGTGAGCTGTGAGGGGGACGCTAGGAGGCTGCAGGGTGACTTGGATAGGTTAGGTGAGTGGGCAAATGCATGGCAGATGCAGTATAATGTGGATAAATGTGAGGTTATCCACTTTGGGGGCAAAAACGCGAAGACAGAATATTATCTGAATGGCGGCAGATGAGGAAACGACAGGTGCAACGAGAACTGGGTGTCATGGTTCATCAGTCATTAAAAGTTGGCATATAGGTACAGCAGGCAGTGAAGAAGGCAAATGGTATGTTGGACTTCATAGCTCGGGGATTTGAGTAAAGGAGCAGGGAGGTCTTACTGCAGTTGTACAGGGCCTTGGTGAGGCCTCACCTGGAATATTGTGTTCAGTTTTGGTCTCCTAATCTGAGGAAGGACATTCTTGCCATTGAGGGAGTGCAACGAAGGTTCACCAGACTGATTCCCGGGATGGCAGGACTGACATATGAGGAGAAGACTGGATCAACTGGGCCTTTATACATTGGGCCTTTATACATTGGAGTTTAGAAGGATGAGAGGGGATCTCATTGAAACATATAAGATTCTGACAGGACGGGACAGGTTAGATGCGGGTAGAATGTTCCTGATATTGGGGAAGTTCAGAACCAGGGGATACAGTCTTAGGATAAGGGGTAGGCCATTCAGGACTGAAATGAGGAGAAACTTCTTCACTCAGAGAGTTGTTAACGTTTGCAATTCTCTACCGCAGAGATTTGTTGATGCCAGTTAATTGGATATATTCAAGAGGGAGTTAGATATGGCCCTTACGGCTGTGGGGATCAAGGGGTATGGAGAGAAAGCAGGAAAGGGGTACTGAGGGAATGATCAGCCATGATCTTATTGAATGGTGGTGCAGGCTCGAAGAGCCGAATGGCCTACTCCTGCACCTATTTCCTATGAAGTTGGGATCAGGAACCTAATGGTCTACTGAACCACAACTGGTGCAGCATTGTGCCATTGATAATTTTCAATGAGTTGGGAATTAACCCACATGTCTGGCTGACACAACTGATCTTACCAGATTGCTTCCATTTAAAACCCCTTTCCCAATTGAGTATTTCAAATGCCAGCTCCCTCGCTCTTCATTGCAGCTACTCTGTTCCTCTCAAATTGTGGATGACACTGGCATGGTCACATTTATTGCCCATCTCTAGTTGCCCTTCATGGTGATGCCCTTTTCTCTTTAAATTACCGCAGTTCTTGTGGCGATGAGGTTCCCACAATGATGTGCCTGCAGTCAGACAGGGCTTACATAAGAACATAAGAATTAGGAACAGGAGTAGGCCATCTAGCCTCTCGAGCCTGCTCCGCCATTCAACAAGATCATGGCTGATCTGGCCGTGAACTCAGCTCCACTTACCCGCCCACTCCCCATAACCCTTAATTCCCTTTTTGGTTAAAAATCTATCTATCTGTGATTTGAATACATTCAATGAGCTAGCCTCAACTGCTTCCTTGGGCAGAGAATTCCACAGATTCACAACCCTCTGGGAGAAGAAATTCCTTCTCAACTCGGTTTTAAATTGGCCCCCCCGTATTTTGAGGTTGTGCCCCCTAGTTCTAGTCTCCCCGACCAGTGGAAACAACCTCTCTGCCTCTATCTTGTCTATCCCTTTCATTATTTTAAATGTTTCTATAAGATCACCCCTCATCCTTCTGAGCTCCAATGAGTAAAGACCCAGTCTACTCAATCTATCATCATAAGGTAACCCCCTCGTCTCCAGAATCAGCCTAGTGAATTGTATCTGTACCCCCTCCAAAGCTAGTATATTCTTCCTTAAGTAAGGTGACCAAGACTGCATGCAGTACTCCAGGTGCGGCCTCACCAATACCCTGTACAGTTGCAGCAGGACCTCCCTGCTTTTGTACTCCATCCCTCTCGCAATGAAGGCCAACATTCCATTCGCCTTCCTGATTACCTGCTGCACCTGCAAACTAACTTTTTGGGATTCAGGTCCCTCTGCATCTCAGCATGTTGTAATTTCTCCCCATTCAAATAATATTCCCTTTTACTGTTTTTTTTCCAAGGTGGATGACCTCACATTTTCCGACATTGTATTCCATCTGCCAAACCTTAGCCCATTCGCTTAACCTATCTAAATCTCTTTGCAGCCTCTCTGTGTCCTCTACACAACCCGCTTTCCCACTAATCTTTGTGCCATCTGCATACTAACATTTTGTGTTTCATGCACAAGGACCCCCAGGTCTCTCTGTACGGCATTTAAATTATAATTTGCTTTTCTATTATTTCTGCCAAAGTGGATAACTTCACATTTTCCCACATTATACTCCATCTACCAAATGGAGTTACTGCAGTGGCAAGGCTATTTCACCATTCTTTGGAGCAGATGGACTCTGCCATCGTCACTAGTCTACATGTATTCTGTCTTTACTAAATAAATATTTTAAAAGATACTGGGAAACAGTGACTAGTGGGGTGCCCCAGGGATTGGTGCTGGGTCCTCAACTATTTATAATCTATATTAATGACTTGGATGAAGGGACTGAGTGTAATGTAGCCAAGTTTGCTGATGATAGAAAATTGGATGGGAAAGCAAATTGTGAGGAGGACACAAAAACATCTGCAAAGGGATATAGACAGTCTAAGTGAGTGGGCAAAAATTTGGTAGATGGGAGTATAATGTGGGAAAATGTGAGGTTATCCACTTTGGCAGAAATAATAGAAAAGCAAATTATAATTTAAATGCCGTACAGAGAGACCTGGGGGACCTTGTGCATGAAACACAAAATGTTAGTGTGCAGTACAGCAAGTAATCACGAAGGTAAATGGAAGGTTGGCCTTTGTTGCAAGGGAGATAGAGTATAAAAGCAGAGAAGTCCTGCTACAACTGTACAGGGTATTGGTGAGGCCACACCTGGAGTACTGCGTACAGTTTTGGTCTCTGTATTTAAGGAAGGACATACTTGCATTGAAGGCTGTTCAGAGAAGGTTCACTCGGTTAATTCCGGAGATGAGGGGGTTGACTTATGAGGATGGGTTGAGTAGTTTGGGCCTATACTCATTGGAATTCAGGTGATCTTATCGAAACATATAATATAATGAGAGGGCTCAACAAGGTGGATGCAGAGAGGATACTTCCACTCATAGGGGAAACTAAAACTAGGGGACATAGTCTTAGAATAAGGGGCCGCCCATTTAAAACTGACATGAGGAAAAATTTCTTCTCTGAGGGTTGTATATCTATGGAATTTTCTGCCCCAGAGAGCTGTGGAGGCTGGGTCATTGAATATATTTAAGGCGGAGATAGACAGATTTTTGAGCGATAAGCAAGTAAATGGTTATGGCGAGCGGGCAGGGAAGTGGAGCCGAGTCCATGATCAGATCAGCCATGATCTTATTGAATGATGGAGCAGGCTCGAGGGGCCAAATGGCCTACTCCTGCTCCTATTTCTTATGTTCTTATGTTCTTATATGCAATTTAACAAAACATAGGGCGAATTGGAATTCCTCTGAAAAGGAAACTGAGGATAATTACAGAGAGCATTAGGAAACATAGGAAAATATAAAGGTAAATCACAAGCAGCTCCAAAAGTGTTTACAACTACAGTTCATTAATATTAGAGGAAAGGTGTATCCATTAAAGGTGAAACTAATTTTAAAATTATCAGATTAAAGCAAATATATCGAATGGATCCTTCACAAAAATTTCCATTAGAGAGTTATAGATAGATCTCCATTTACATGGGTGGAATATATATGTAAAGAAGTTAGTAATGAATGTGTTATGAAGAAAGTGAAAGAATTAAATAGGCAAAATGCCAGATGGGATACATCTGCAAGAAATTAAGGAAATTAATAATACTTTGGTTCATTTTTTTTTAAAAAGAGCTCTGTAAATATCGAGGACCGGAGGATAGCAAATGTAGTTCCAATATTCAGAAAATAATAAAGTACCAATCTGGTAATTACAAATCAGTTAGCCTAACATCTGTAGTGGGAAGAACATTCCAAGGGATTTTACAGATGCTATAAATTAAGGCCTAACTAGCACAGGCAATATGGAGACCAGTCAGCATGGTTTCACAAGTAATAGGTCATGCATTAATAGGTAATCTTTGAGGAGGTAATGAAGCTGGTGGATGAGAGCAATTCAGTATATGTATTTCACTTGGATTTTCAAAAGACATTTGACAAAGTTCTCACATGAGACTAATGGAGAAGAGCATGGAATGGAGGACAAACTGTCTATATGGATTAAGAATCACCTTAGGATGGTGATAAATGGAAAATGCTCTGCCTGGGAAAAAGTAACCAGTGCCATTCTACAGGGATTTTTAGGTGCAGGGAGGAACACACAGTATATCTAAGGCAGAAATACCTGGCACACATCACTGAAATGAAATGGCGCAGATTAACCCTTTTGAGTGCTGAATGTCTTTTGGAACTTGCACATTTTGTTAACTGCCAAAAATGATTTTTATTTTCGGGACCCCGACTATTGACATGTTTTTGTGCATTGTATGGAACAGTTCCAGAAAATCACAATGTTTCATTGTAAAACAGCAACACTGCAGGAAATCAAAAATATTGCTGGAACACTAAAAAAAAAATCAAGCAAAAATCTCTTATTTTTGTTCCGTTTGCTCTCATGCTTACTCTCAATGGAGCTCAGGAATTCATTTCATAAACATGGTTACCAATCCCAGACATCAAAAACTACGGCAGACAGAGTTCAATGTGGGGAAATGTGAGGTCATTCACTTTGGACCCAAGAAAGATAGGTCAGAATATTTTCTAAATGGTGAGAAACTAAGAACTATGGAGGAGCAGAGATATTTAGGGGTCCATGTGCAGAAATCACTAAGTGGACAGGTACAAAAAATAATTTAAAAGCCTAATGGAATTCTAGCTTTTATTTCAAGTAAGCTGAATTACAAAGGGGTGGAAGTTATGCTACAGTTGTGCAGAGCTCTGGTTAGTTTGCATCTGGAGTACTGTGTTCAGTTCTGGGCACTGCACCTCAGGAAAGATACATCGGCCTTGGAGGGCAGTGCAGATTCACTAGAATTATACCTGGGCTAATAGGGTTAAATTATGAAGACAGATTGCATAAACTACACTTGTATTCCCTAAAATCTAGAAGATTAAAGCGTTAGCTAATTGAGGTGTTTAAAACGATTAAAGGACATGATAGGGCACATAGAGAGGAGTCTAGAACAAGGGGCATAACCTTAAAATTAGAGCTAGGCCATTCAGGAGTGATGTCAGGAAACACTTCTTCACACAAAGTGTCGTGAAAATCTGGAACTCCCTCCCCAAAAAAGTTGTTGACGCTGGGATAATTGAAAATTAAAAAACTGAGATTGATAGGCTTTTGTTTGGTAAGGGTATTAAGGGATATGGAACCAAGGTGGGTAAATTAAGTTAAAATATAGATCAGCCATGATCTAATTGAATGGCAGAACAGGCTCAAGGGGCTGAATGGCCTACTCCTGTTTCTATGGGCTCAAAATTGCCCAGGAGTTGCTCCGTTTTTTTTTGGAGTAACTTGATTTTTCTGGAGGATCTTAAAAGTCCCCATTTTGCACATTCAATTTGCGCCAGTATAAGTGAGTTAGTTCGGATTTTTTTTAGTTTAGTTTAGTTTTTTTCAAAAAGGGGGCGTTATCAGCCACCTACTCCTGTTTAGGCCATTTAGGCCACTTTGGACTAAAAGTTACTCCAAACTAACTTAGGCCAGCATATGTGGCCACTTGTGGCCGCACAGAAAATCTTTGCAGAGAGTTAAGAAATCAGCGCAGGTAGGTACATCGGAGGCCAGCAGAACTTAATGACTTGACTAAAGAATGTGAATAGGATCAAACAGCTATACAGGACATTATATGACAAACTTCGCAAAGTTAATTTACTATACAACAGAAGCATTCATGGAAGCTTGAATTACAAAAATAAAAGACGTAAAGAGACAAAACATATTTACATAATTTTTACAAAATATCCAAATAAAAAATAGAAGTACCTCCTGCTCGTAATTCTTATGTCCTTATATTCTCCCAGCCGCCGAAGCTCACCCACCATCAGCCCGCCCCTTACAAATAACCCTACCTCCCGGGGTCAGGGATCAGACCCTCCAGGATTAGAACAGCACCTGGGGTCAGAGGTCGGACACGTCTGGGGATCAGATCTTCCCGAGAGGTCGGGGATCGGACTGCCCATGGGATCGGAACTCCCACCCCCATGGGTCTGGTAATTGAACCCATCCTGCGGTTCGGAATCCCCCGCCCGGAATCAAAACTCCCCCTGGGATCAAAACTCCCGCCCCCGCCACCACCGATCCCTGCCGCCCCGGCTTGGGCCCCACACCAACCTGCTTGTTGTGGCCTTCTAGCCCAGGAAGGCAGTGGGCCAGCCTGTGCGGGAGGCCACTTGGCCCGGGATAGGGCGGAACGCATCGGGTTCCACACGCGTACAGAGGCTGGGGGCAGGAGCTACTGCGCATGTGCGCACACTCCAATGCGCATGTGGAGAGTTGCCGGCGCTGGTTCTGGCGCAGGGCCCTAGCTCCGCCCCCCAATCAACTGGCCATGCCGCGCCAAGCCCTGGGAGAGGCAACACAGCGGCCAGAATCAGGGGACATTTTTTTGCCGCCCTTTTCAACCCACAAAGTTGGCGCATCTCTGGTGAGTGCGCCGAAAAAAGGGGTGGGCCAATTTTGAGCCCTATGTTCCTAATTGAAAAATTAAATATAAATACCAGTCAGCATCAATAGTAGGTGAAGAAATGGCTCCAATCATCACAGCAATAAGCATTTTTGGCAATAATCATTTTTGCCCGATAAGACAGGATAAGTTTTATCAAAAAACTTCCGGTGGCCACATAACATAGAATTTAAGTAATGAGTACATTATTTCAATTAATTTCAATCCTGGCTATTGTTACCTTAATAATGAAACCTGAGCCTCTAGAGTGCCAATCTTCCCTTGGTAAATAATGTTCAGATGTTCCTGAAAATAAAAACGAGGAAGTTATGAAAACAAGTTTATCCCGGATAAAAGAATCCTTCAACTACAGCCCCCAAGATAGTTTTTTGCCAATTTTCTCTCGACACCAATTGCTGCTGGGGTACAGTTCCATAGGCAACAATCATCCTCTCGTATCGTGCCCAAGTGGCCATTCTTCATGCATGAGCCTAGACAGTGAGCGTTAGCAGGTATACAATCCCAGAGGGTCCTTGGGCTAGAAATTCTTTATAGCCAAGAAATGGGCAGTGTTTAGACTAAAAATGGCTAGGCAGCGCCACCTGAAAATCATCTTGGATGCGTGCAAAATTCATCCTCACTCCACATTAAAATGATTGTAGTCATGATTCTCATCTAAAAACTCAAACTCATTGGCGTTACACTGAAAAGTTGGACCAATATCGGGGGCAGCCTAAATGCAAACAATGACTGGCACAGGCTTTTTTCACTACTTTAAGGGGAGGTTCATTGATACTGCAGAGCCTCATTCTCAGAATTGTTGGGTGTGCAGGGGAAGGACAAGGACAAAGAGAAGGAGCACTTATTTACAAATCCTGATGGCAGATCACCACCCCATGGTGAGAGCCTGGAGGTTTTTGGATGAAGCTTTGAAGGCATTGGTTTTAGCGATGGAAAGAAGGCGGGTGGTCCTGTACCCAGCAGCTGGCAGGAGACCTTTCCCACAAGTCTGCTGGACTATGTGGAAGGAAGTGACACACCACGTCATGGCTAGCACTTTGCTGCGAGGTCCCAAACCCAGTGCAGGAAGTTTAACAACCTCACACAGGTGATGAGGGTGAGTGAAGGCTTCAACAAATGCTATGTACCATCATCTCAAGCTTCACACACTGCTCAATGCACCACACCCTCAGCACTCACCTACCAACAATCTCTACCTCGCAAAACTCACATCTCACACCATGCACACAATGACAGCTATTCAACTATGGCAGGAACAAGTGTGATTAGTTATTAGAATTCATGTGATATGTGTTATGTATGCAATACCTTGTGACCAGCATTCTACCGCAACCAGAGGGCGCATCTGCTGGAGTCCCAAGGGATCCCAGCATCCCTTGGGAGCATTGTATATAAGCAGGTCTCCCATGCTGTGCCGGCACTCTGGAGTCAGAATAAAGAGACTAAGGTCACACTTACTCAAGTCTACAGTGCTCAGCCACATTACTTTTTGAGATACAACAATATATATGTTATTTTTACAGATTTTATTAATTGTGTTTGGAATATTTTGTGGTGTCTCTCATTTCAGCTTTACACCTAGGAAGACGCTGTAATATGGCATGAGACAGGGATGGTATGATGGGGATATGGTGAGCTACGGGGATCAGGGGTTTCATTCATGCGAATCGGAGTCTGATCAGCCGGTCATGGACAGCCCATCCGGAAGGCCGATTGTCTCGCTGCCTCCGCCCTCCCTTCTGTTCCCCATCCTCCTGAGGTGGTCTCGCAATCCCTGCTGGCAAGGGCTGCGCCCTCATGATGGCCAAGTTATGGTGGATGCAATCATCACAGCCCCAGGACATCGGTGTAGGAGTTCCTCAGGGTAATGTCCTTGGCCCAACCATCTTCAGCTGTTTCATCAATAATCTTCCTTCCATCATAAGGTCAGAAGTGGGGATGTTTGCTGATGACTGCACAGTGTTCAGTGCCATTCGCAACTCCTCAGATAATGAAGCCGTTCATGCCCACATGCAGCAAGACCTGGATGACATTCAGACTTGGGCTGATACATGGACTATGTGGAAGGAGGTGACACACCACATCACACCACAGCACTTTGCTGCCAGGTCCCAAACCCAGTGCAGGAAGAAGTTTAACAACCTCAAGTGCCAGGCAATGACTATCTGCAACAAGCGAGAGTCTAACCAGCCCCGCCTTGACATTCAATGGCATTGCCATCGCTGAATCCCCCACCATCAACATCCTGAGGGTCACCTTTGACCAGAAACTTAACTGGACCAGCTACATAAATACTGTGGCAACAAGAGCAGGTCAAGAGATTCCCCAAAGCCTTTCCACCATCTACAAAGCACAAGTCAGGAGTGTGATGGAATACTCTCCACTTGTCTGGATACTCAAGAAGTTCAACACCATCCAGGACAAAGCAACCCGCTTGATTGGCAGCCCAACCATCACCTTAAACATTCACTCCCTCCATCACCGGCGCACCATGGCTGCAGTGTGTACCATCTACAAGATGCACTGCAGCAACATGCCAAGACTTCTTCGGCAGCACCTCTCAAACCTGCGACCTCTACCATCTAGAAGGACAAGGGCAGCAGGCGCATGGGAACAACCCACCTTCAAGTTCTCCTCCCAAGTCACACACCATCCTGACTTGGAAATATATCTTTATTTCTTCATCGTTGCTGGGTCAAAATCCTGGAACTCCCTTCACCACATTGACTGCAGCGGTTCAAGGCGGCAGCTCACCACCACCTTCTCGAGGGCAATTAGGGATGGGCAATAAATGCTGGCCTTGCCAGCGATGCCCACATCCCATGAACAAATAAATAAAAATGCAGCAGACCACCACAAAATCGAACACCTGCTCCAGTGAGTACTGGGGGGCTCTTCCAGTGTGGTCAAGGAAGTGGAACCATTGCTTCAGTAGGCCGATGGACTACTCGATGATGTTCCTGGTGGCAGCATGGCTCTCATTATATATGAGTGCTGGGCACGAATGTTGGGGTCGCAGAGGGGAGTCATGAGCCAAGTGGAGAGCGGATAACCCTTATCTCTGAGCAGCCACCCTCGAGCTTGACGTGGTGGCTGGAAGAGTGCTGGCACACCGGTCTGGTGCAGGATGAAGGCATCGTGGCTGCGACCAGATTAGTGGGCATTGACATTGAAGATTCGCTCTGTGTGGTCGCACACAAACTGCACGTTAAATGGTAGCCTTTGCGATTACTGAAGATCTTAGGATTGTTATGCGTGCCTGCAAAGCCATGTGGATGTAGTCGATGGCGCCCTGCACCATGGGGAAGCACACTATCCTAGCAAAGCCACATGCGGCTCATCCTGCTTCTCTCTGGTGATTGGGAAGCCAATGTAGTGCCTGGTGGCAGCATGGCTCTCATTATATATGAGTGCTGGGCAAGAGTGTTGGGGTTGCGGAGGGGAGTCATGAGCTTGATGTGGTGTCTGGAAGAGTGCTGTAGGTGGCTCAGTAACCTCTCGGATGCAGCAATGGACGGCGAACTGAAAGATGTCAGCTTTGTCCACTGTTGCAGACTGGAAGGATCCGCTGACGAAGAAACTGAGGGCCATGGTGACCTTGACTGCCATGGTCAACTTAGTCTGAGGTTGGAGATGCCAGAGTTCTGTAACAACCTCCTTGGTGAAACAAAGCCTCCTAATGCACTGCTCCTCACTTAATTGAAGGTAGGAGAAATGATACAGAAGAAGCTAGGAGGTTAAGGCCTCCCGTTGAGAACCCTGATGGCCCTCCTCTTCCCGCTGCGCACATGTTTCCATCTTTCTTACTGTCTCCGCAACCTCTGCCATAGATCCTGGAGGTAGAGTCGACTGTCAGTACAGCCCCCATGACTTTTGGCAAGTGCTGTAGGTGGAAGCATTTCAGAAATAATTATGGAGTTTTGCACTTGCCAGACCACTCCCTGATACCAAAGAACCTTGAAATGACTAAAGAATACTCTTGCAGTAGCACACAGCCATTCAAACTGCAAAACCCTGTCAGGTGTGAGTGATTGGTGATGATCCCTTTAAATAATGTCACTGGAGCCAGCTACTTGCTGCTGCATGCCAGCTCAACCTGTCGTTGTTTTCTCCAGCCGGTAAGTTCAATGGCTATAACTAAGTTGAGAAATCGGGCATTACTCACTCTCTTTGTACAGTCACTGATGTCATGATCTCCGTGATCGCGATGTCCTCAGTGATCGGGTTTAGTGGCAGCACGCCCAGCAAGATGGATATGGCATACGGCGTTGGAACCGGCATCAGCTGGCGGTAGAGAACTGAACAATGTTTTAGCGCCTACTCATGGCACTAAACACCCGAATTTCTCACCCCCTAGAATTTAGCTCAATCCGATCCTCACCAGCCATTCATAAACAAGCACTTTCAAACAGAGGCTGTAGCAGGATATCTAGAGAGTAGGAGCAATAGCCTTGGCTGATTTTTTTTCCCTCACTAGCATGGGGTGTTGAGGCTAATTATAGTGTCCTTGCTGCCATTCCAGTTGGGATAAGTTAACTTAGCACAGAGCAGGAATCAAACCGGAATATGTCTCAGTTTCACATTGCCTTTACCAACTGAGCATCAATGAAATCCAGCCCCCCTGGGAGAAATTTCAAAATCAGAAATCACAATTACGAGTTAATGGGCTGTAAATTGCGGCCTTTCTGGGTGAGTATGATGTGCGCATGCGCCTGAAGAGGCCCCGCAAGTGCCGGGATTAGGCGTGCACTTTTGACAGATCGTACAAATGCAAAAGTAAAGGTCCTCTGCGGCAGAGAGTTGGGCTATTTGCCCAATTCCTGCTCAGCCAATGTCCTTAAAACTGGTAAAAGCAGGCTAAGAGTTTTAAAAGATAGAAAAATTTATTTTATGACTAATTTTTATATTAAAAACCCTGTCCATTAAGGCAAGTTTATTTTTAACACTATTAAAACAAACAAAAAATGTAAAAAAAATTAATTTTGCTCTAAAACAAGTAATTTAATTCAATTTCTATTAATTTTAAATAAGTGGGTTTTTTTTAAATGTAAAGTGTTTTCTTTGTTTTTGGGGCTATTCCCATTCATAGTAAAGTCAATTCCAGAGGAAGAACGTCGCCTTCACGGAATCGGCTTCGTCATCAAAACCGAGCTTGTCAACCGCCTCAAAGACTCCCCCTACAGGACTAACGAACACCTCATGACGCTTTGACTCACCCTATCCCGGAACCAGTGCTCCACAGTCATC
Source organism: Pristiophorus japonicus (assembly GCF_044704955.1). Lineage (NCBI taxonomy): Eukaryota > Metazoa > Chordata > Chondrichthyes > Pristiophoridae > Pristiophorus > Pristiophorus japonicus. The sequence goes on from NC_091985.1 coordinate 29,780,936, forward strand.
AGTGCTTCCGCCCCAATACTCGATGCAGCAGATGAGGCCAAAGAGGGTTTTTACTCCAACCTCGAAAAATCCCTGACCTGCGTCCCGCGGGTGACAAACTGATCCTCCTCGGCGACTTCAACGCCAGGGTCGGCAGGGACACAGGCCTCTGAGTAGGCATGATTGGCAGAGAGGGGGAAGGGAAAGCCAACCCCAGCGGTACCCTACTGCTGACAAAATGTCTAGAGCATGAACTTGTCATCACCAACACCTTGTTCCGCCAGAGGAACAAATAAAAGGCATCGTGGCAACACCCTCGCTCCAAGCACTGGCACCTGCTCGACTATGTCATCGTCCGAGCCAGGGATTGCAAGGATGTGCGCATCACCCATGCCATGACAAGAGCTGACGACTGCTGGACGAACCACCGCCTAATCCGATCCATCATTGACATCAACATAGCCCCAAAGCGAAGCGGGTAGCAGAAGCAGTGTCGCAAAAAAGTCAATGCCAAGGGCACTTCAGGACCCACCTATGAGAGCCCTTTACAGTCAGCGCCTCACAGCTAACCTGGCGTGCCTTGATGACCCCGAGATGCAGAATGCCCACAGCGCTTGATCTGCCCTCCAGGCCTCCATAACCAGTGTCCGCAAGGAGATGATTGGTCACTCAACCAGGAAACACCAGGACTGGTTTGATGAGAATGATCAGGAAATTCAAGAACTAATAGACTGCAAGCGCAAGGCATTTCTGAGCCTTAAACAGCAGCCCAACTCGAGAACAGCAAAGCAGCATTACAGACGGCTAAAGGCTAAGGTCCAACAAAACACCCGGGACCTAAAGAACAGGTGGTGGATTGAGAAAGCACAGGAGATACAGCAGCTGGCCGACAGCCATATGTGCGAGGATTCTTCACCGGAGTCAAGGCCACATACGGACCAAACTCCCAAGGCCCCACCCCACTCCTGGCCAAGAACAGGGAAACACTAATCAATGACACCAAGGCAGTCAGGGCCCGCTGGAAGGAACACTTCGAAGATCTTCTCAACCGAGACTCTGCCTTTGAATCGCGTGTTCTCGACTCCATTCCGCAGCATGCTACCCGCCATCACCTCAGTGAGACCCCAACACTGCATGAGGTAGAAAAGGCCATAAGACAGCTAAAAAACAACAAGGCTACAGGAGCGGATGGAATCCCTGCTGAGGCACTGAAGTATGGCGGAGAGGCACTACTGGGGCGAATACATGACCTCATCTCTCTCATCTGGAGGGAGGAGAGCATGCTGGGAGATCTTAAAGATACAGTGATTGTGACCATCCTTAAAAAAGGGAACAAGTTCGACTGCGGCAACTACAGAGGAATCTCTCTGCTATCAGCCACTGGGAAAGTCGTCACGAAAGAGTCCTACTTAACTGTCTTCTCCCTGTGGCCGAGGAGCTCCTCCCGGAGTCACAGTGCGGATTTCATCCCCTCCGGGGCACAACGGACATGATCTTTGCAGCGCGACAGCTACAGAAAAAATGCAGGGAACAGCACCAGCCCTTATACATGGCCTTCTTTGACCTGTGAACCGCGAGGGTCTATGGAGCGTCCTCCTCCGTTTCGGATGCCCCCAAAAGTACGTCACCATACTCCGCCACGACGACATGCAAGCCGTGATCATTACCAATGGATCCATCACAGATCCAATCACAGATCCATCACAGATCCAAGGGAGCAAGCTATCTTAGATCTGGTCCTGTGTAATGAGGCAGGAATAATAAATGATCTCCTCGTAAAAGATCCTCTCGGAATGAGTGATCACAGTATGGTTGAATTTGTAATACAGATTGAGGATGAGAAAATAGTGTCTCAAACGAGCGTACTATGCTTAAACAAAGGGGACTACAGTGGAATGAGGGTAGAGTTGGCTAAAGTAGACTGGAAACACAGACTAAACGGTGGCACAATTGAGGAACAGTGGAGGACTTTTAAGGAGCTCTTTCATAGTGCTCAACAAAAATATATTCCAGTGAAAAAGAAGGGCGGTAAGAGAAGGGATAACCAGCCGTGGATAACCAAGGAAATAAAGGAGAGTATCAAATTAAAAACCAATGCGTATAAGGTGGCCAAGGTTAGTGGGAAAATAGAAGATTGGGAAAATTTTAAACGACAGCAAAGAATGACTAAGAAAGCAATAAAGAAAGGAAAGATAGATTACGAAGGTAAACTTGCGCAAAACATAAAAACGGAGAGTAAAAGCTTTTACAGATATATAAAACGGAAAAGAGTGACTAAAGTAAATGTTGGTCCCTTAGAAGATGAGAAGGGGGATTTAATAATGGGAAATGTGGAAATGGCTGAGACCTTAAACAATTATTTTGCTTTGGTCTTCACAGTGGAAGACACAAAAACCATGCCAAAAATTGCTGGTCACAGGAATGTGGGAAGGGAGGACCTGGAGACAATCACTGTCACTAGGGGGGGTAGTGCTGGACAGGCGAATGGGACTCAAGGTAGACAAGTCCCCTGGTCCTGATGAAATGCATCCCAGGGTATTAAAAGAGATGGCGGAAGTTATAGCAGATGCATTCATTATAATCTACCAAAAGTCTCTGGACTCTGGGGAGGTACCAGCGGATTGGAAAACAGCTAATGTAACGCCTCTGTTTAAAAAAGGGGGCAGACAAAAGGCAGGTAACTATAGGCCGGTTAGTTTAACATCTGTAGTGGGGAAAATACTTGAAACTATCATTAAGGAAGAAATAGCGGGACATCTGGATAGGAATAATGCAATCAAGCAGACGCAACATGGATTCATGAAGGGGAAATCATGTTTAGCTAATTTACTGGAATTCTTTGAGGATATAACGAGCATGGTGGATAGAGGTGTACCGATGGATGTGCTGTATTTAGATTTTCAAAAGGCATTCGATAAGGTGCCACACAAAAGGTTACTGCAGAAGATAAGGGTACGCGGAGTCAGAGGAAATGTATTAGCATGGATAGAGAATTGGCTGGCGAACAGAAAGCAGAGAGTCGGGATAAATGGGTCCTTTTCAGGTTGGAAATCGGTGGTTAATGGTGTGCCACGGGGATCGGTGCTGGGACCACAACTGTTTACAATATACATAGATGACCTGGAAGAGGGGACAGAGTGTAGTGTAACAAAATTTGCAGATGACACAAAGATTAGTGGGAAAGCGGGTTGTGTAGAGGACACAGAGAGGCTGCAAAGTGATTTAGATAGGTGAAGCGAATGGGCTAAGGTTTGGCAGATGGAATACAATGTCGGAAAGTGTGAGGTCATCCACCTTGGGAAAAAAAAACAGTAAAAGGGAATATTATTTGAATGGGGAGAAATTACAACATGCTGCGGTGCAGAGGGACCTGGGGGTCCTTGTGCATGAATCCCAAAAAGTTAGTTTGCAAGTGCAGCAGGTAATCAGGGAGGTGAATGGAATGTTGGCCTTCATTGCGAGAGGGATGGAGTACAAAAGCAGGGAGGTCCTGCTGCAACTGTATAGGGTATTGGTGAGGCCGCACCTGGAGTACTGCGTGCAGTTTTAGTCGCCTTACTTAAGGAAGGATATACTAGCTTTGGAGGGGGTGCAGAGACGATTCACTAGGCTGATTCCGGAGATGAGGGGGTTACCTTATGATGATAGATTGAGTAGACTGGGTCTTTACTCGTTGGAGTTCAGAAGGATGAGGGGGGATCTTACAGAAACATTTAAAATAATGAAAGGGATAGACAAGATAGAGGCAGAGAGGTTGTTTCCACTGGTCGGGGAGACTAGAACTAGGGGGTACAACCTCAAAATACGGGGGAGCCAATTTAAAACCGAGTTGAGAAGGAATTTCTTCCCCCAGAGGGTTGTGAATCTGTGGAATTCTCTGCCCAAGGAAGCAGTTGAGGCTAGCTCATTGAATGTATTCAAATCACAGATAGATATATTTTTATCCAGTAAGGGAATTAAGGGTTACGGGGAGCGGGCGGGTAAATGGAGCTGAGTCCACGGCCAGATCAGCCATGATCCTGTTGAATGGCGGAGCAGGCTCGAGGGGCTAGATGGCCTACTCCTGTTTCTAATTCTTATGTTATGTTCAATCCATGTCCGGACCGGGGTCAAACAGGGCTGTATCATCGCCCCAACCCTGTTCTCAATCTTCCTCGCTGCCATGCGCCACCTCACAGTTGATAAATTCCCCACTGGAGTGGAGCTAAACTACAGAACCAGTGGGAAGCTGTTCAACCTTCGCCATCTCCAGGCCAGGTCCAAGACCACTCCAACCTCTGTTGTCGAGCGACAGTACGTGGATGACACCTGTGTCTGTGCACACACAGAGGCTGAACTCCAGGGCATAGTCGACGTATTTACCGAGGCGTATGAAAGCATGGATCTTACACTAAACATTAGTAAGACAAAAGGTCCTCCACCAGACTGTCCTCGCCGCACAGCACTGCCCCCCAAACACCAAGATCCACAGCGTGGCCCTGGACAACGTGGACCACTTCCCCTTTCTCGGGAGCCTCCTATCAACAAGAGCAAGCATTGATGAGGAGATCCAACACCGCCTCCAGTGCGCCAGTGCAGCCTTCGGCCGCCTGATGAAGAGTGTTTGAAGATCAGTCCCTCAAATCTGCCACCAAGCTCATGGTCTACAGGTCTGTAGTAATACCCACCCTCCTGTATGGCTCAGAGACGTGGACCATGTACAGTAGACACCTCATGTCGCTGGAGAAATACCACCGACTATGTCTCCGCAAGATCCTGCAAATCCCATGGGAGGACAGACGCACAAATATTAGTGTCCTCGTCCAGGCCAACATCCCCAGCATTGAAGCACTGACCACACTTGATCAGCTCCGCTGGGCAGGCCACATAGTTTGCATGCCAGACACGAGACTCCCAAAGCAAGCGCTCGACTCGGAACTCGTCCACGGCAAACAAGCCAAAGGCGGGCAGAGGAAACGTTACAAGGACACCCTCAAAGCCTCCCTGATAAAGTGCGACATCCCCACTGACACCTGGAAGTCTTTGGCCATAGACTGCCCGAAATGGCGGAAGTGCATTCGGGAGGGCACTGAGCTCCTCAAGTATCGTAGTCGAGAGCATGCAGAAATCAAGCGCAGGTAGCGGAAGGAGCGTACGGCAAACCAGGCTCCCTGCCCACCCTTTCCCTCAGCGACTATCTGTCCCACCTGTGACAGAGACTGTAATTCTCATATTGGCCTGTACAGTCATCTAAGAACTCATGCTAAGAATGGAAGCAAGTCTTCCTCAATTCCGAGGGACTGCCTATGATGATGATGAATTCCGTACAACAAGACTGGAGTTTAAAAAAAAATCGGGGCATGGCCTATTCAAATTAACTTTTTTGACAGGTCTTGTGGGCATGACTATTTTCCGAACGAAACCACAGGCTTCGCGGTGTAGCGTTCCTGGGCAGCGTGATGTCATGCGCTGCCCAGGACTCTGCTGGTTCAAAATGAAATTCACCATGTGCGCAGGGACTGAAAGTAGGTGCATATCGTAGTCGGTGGTCGGAGGCTTGCGTCCGCGGGAAACCTCCCACTGCAATTTTTAGCCCAATAATAGACTACAGATTGGTCTTATTACAATCTGAAGTTGCGCAATATAATCAAGGCCTCAAATAAGTACACAAAACAGTTCTGATGATGGATCCCCCCCAAAACTCTAGCTTTCTTTTTTAGCTGCTTACTGCCTGTTACTGGGGTCCAGTAATTTCTGATTTTCATATAATTTATCTAGTGTTTATATTTTTTTCTCTATGTCAGACCTCACCTGATCCAAGTATAACAAAACGTATTAAATCAAATTCCAACTATATCTGAATATTACACACACTATTTTTATTTGCTATATTGTTTAAACCCATAAATGTATAATATGAAATAAAAACATAAAAAATGGTGGAAATACACAGATCAGTAACTGTAAGAGAAAAGATGAGTTACTGTTTCGAAAAGACCTCCATTTTTGATTCCGATGGATAGTTGCACAGCCAAAAATTAAATAAGTTATTTTTTCTCATTACTGATGCTGACTGACCTACTGTGCATTTCCAGTATTTTCTGTCGTTATTTCAGGTTGACAGCGTTTGGCGTTTTTTTCTTTTTCTAAATAGATTTTATACAAGCACACACACACACACAATATACTCACCACTTCTAGTTGCCACTTTTTGATTTCTTCTGTAACAGTTTTGCTCTCGGATTGTGTTGGAGTAAAACATGGCTGATTCTGGTGTTTCGCTGGAGAGGCTGGTTCTCGCAAATCCAGTGTTCTGACGGCCTTTTGGTCCAGCTGGCAAGCGGCTTGTGGATTTGGCTGGAAAAGGTATCCAATGTTGGGAATTACAAGACTTTTAAAGAAAATATATATTAATTTATTATATGTTGGAGAGATTGCGGAAATTTACCAGAATGGTACCAGGGATGAGAGAGTTTAGTTATGTGGAGAGACTAGAGAAGCTGGGAATGTTCTCCTTCGAGCAGAGAAGGTTAAGGTGAGATTTAATAGAGGTCTTCAAAATTATGAAGGGTTTTGATAGAGTAAAAAAGGAGAATGTGTTTTCAGTGGCAGGAGAGTTGGTAACCAAAGGACACAGATTGAAGGTCATTGGCAAAAGAACAAGAGGGGAGAAGAGGAGAATTTTATTATGATCTGGAATGCACTGCCTGAAAGGGCGGTACAGAATTTAGAATAAGCTGGTTCAATAACAACTTTCAAAAAGGAAACTGGATATATACTTGAAAAGGAAAAAAATGCAGGGCTATGGAGAAAGAGCAGGGAAGTGGGACTGATTAGATAGCTCTTTCAAAGACCCATCACAGGCCTGATGGGCCGAATGGCCTCCTCTGTGCTTTATCACTTTTATGATTCTTTCAGGGCACCATAACATCATAATGGCACAAAATATATGGTACAAAATATATGGTAACGATCTCAAATTTAATGAATCCATTCTTGAGAATGGCAAACAAATCTGTGTAGATCCATAATAATTAGATCTTTTTAGAATACGCACAGCCACTGTAGAATTTAGGACTAAAATGATATCAATCCCATGTGACAAAAAAAATTAAAAGAATCTAAAACTTAGTTTCAAGTAAGGGTTTCTGAAAAGCTCCTGAACCCAATTATTAATGCTGGTGATTACTTTCTACATGAACATTTGCTTCATGATAACGTTTTTTTTTTAATTTGTTCTGGGATGTGGATGTCGCTGGCAAGGCCAGCATTTATTGCCCATCCCTAATTGGCCTTGAGAAAGTGGTGGTAAGCTGCCTTCTTGAACCATTGCAGTCCTTGTGGTGAAGGTGCTCCCACAGTGCTGTGAGGGAGGGAGTTCCAGGACTTTTTTCCCTCAAGCTGGTTCTTTCACAACCTGCTGCAGGCCCAGTTGGCAGATATCTCCTTCAGGACTCGGCCAGCTCAGTGAATAGAGGTGCTACCAAGCCCGTGATGTATATTGAAGTCCCCCACCCAGAGTACATACTGTGCCCTTGCTATCCTCAGTGCTTCTTCCAAGTGGTGTTCAATATGGAGGAGTACTGATTCATCTGCTGAGAGAGGGCAGTAGGTGGTAATAAGCAGGAGGTTTCCTTGCCCATGCTTGACCTGAAGCCGTGAGACTTCATGGGGTCTGGAGTCAATGTTGACAACACCCAGGGCCACTCCCTCCAGAATGTATACCACTGTGCCGCCACCTCGAGTGGATCTGACCTGCCGGTGGGACAGGACATACCCAGGGATGGTGATGGAGGGGTTTGAGACATAGGCTAAAAGATATGCTTCTGTGAGTATAGCATTGTATCACCCTAAAGCAATATATAAATGTGATAAAACCAGAGTATTTCCTCTATAAATCATATATATTTATATCAAATATCAAACTACAACTAAGTTAATTTTGGGGGGTTGGAAATATTCCATTATGAACCAACCTGCAGATGCATCAGAGATTATATTGTAGTAAATAAGTACATTTATTGTTGGAATAGATTCAAATTAAGATAGACCAGAAGACCAGTCTAATTTTGCATGCAAATGCCCTTTGTATTGCTAGAAGTATTAGTAAATTTAGCGCGGATAAAGTGCCTCCTTCCTCATAGTGGCACAGAATAAGCTGCCTTGTAGTATGGATGTTTCACCCCGTAGTAGTCTTTTTATTTGAATATTTTTTTCTGTATCCTGAGATCCTAATGTATGACCGTATCTTCAGCCTAGCAAACAACCCAAGTTCTGCGGCTTTTAAACCGGCCCGCTGACAAGTGTGAGTGGTACCGAACAGCCCACCTCAGATGACCTGGTTAAGTTCAGCAATTCATTATGCAAAAATGTTTCAGCACAATGCCATCCGTCAGGCCACTGTGGAACTCAGAAATTAATTTCTTAGAATAGTGTGCAAGTATTCATGCAAACTATGCTGGGGACAATGACCACTGTCTTAGTACTGCCATTCCTCTGCATACAGAACATAAAAGACAAATAAATATCTTGTACTACAAACTTTATCTCATGAAACTCTCATTTTTCATGGTTTACCAAAGAATAACGTAACTTGAGTGACTTTTGTGTTTTAAAAAAAAATGTTATTCAACTTCTGCATCCTGCTGGGAAATTCAGACTTACTGAAAAAAGGCACACGGATGATCCTTCCATAGTATCCTGAACTGTTCTTGCTTTCAGTTCTTCATGAAGCTTTTCATTTTCAACCACAATAACCTGTACCCGCTGTTTCACTCTCGTGAACTCCTCCTGAATTGATCAATTACAAAACATGGTGTGTAAGAAATTTTACTAATGTATTTAAAAACTGAAATAGGCACAGTGCCATCTGCAGTAATACAAATTACCTATCTCCCACTCGGCTTTAAAGTGATTGTTAATAATTGTATTTATAAAATTAGAATCTTTTGAACTTAATTCAGTCAACATTGTGTAACTTGTACATAATTGCTGTACAAATTTGAAAATCAAATTTAAGTCTTGAAATGTGCCGTCATAACTAAATATAGTAGAATATTAGACTGCCATAAATTAAACAGGAGCCCTAATTAATAATACATTGCTAGAATAGATGAAAACATAAAAGATATCTTTATGGCAATTTAAAAAAATGTCCTGCTGCATACATCTCACTACTTATTTTACATACAAACACCTTAAAATGATTTATCACATTATATGCATCAAGTACCATGTGATTTGATATGAGTTATACAATTATTAAATATAATATGTGAAGGGTGACACTTAATTATATCTATATGGATTGCTAGCTGGCTTCAAGGCAGAAAACAAAGAGTAAAGGGTAAATACATTGAGAAGGAATTTCTTTTCCCAGAGGGTTGTGAATCTGTCGAATTCTCTGCCCAAGGAAGCAGTTGAGGCTAGCTCATTGAATGTATTCAAGTCACAGATAGATAGATTTTTAACCAATAAGGGAATTAAGGGTTATGGGGAGCGGGCGGGTAAGTGGAGCTGAGTCCACGGCCAGATCAGCCATGATCTTGTTGAATGGCGGAGCAGGCTCGAGGGGCTAGATGGCCGACTCCTGTTCCTAATTCTTCTGTTCTTCTGTTCTTATGTAGCTATTCACAGTGGCAGAAGGTGGGTAATGGTGTTCCACAAGGATCAGTGCTGGGACAACTGCTGTTCATAATTTACATTAACAATTTAGACTTTGGAATCAAACACACAATTTATACATTTGCGGATAACACCAAATTGGGGTAAATCGTCACTACTGAGGAGGACTTCAACAAATTACAAACTTGCAGAATGAGCTAATAATTGGCAAATGAAGTTCAACACAGATAAATGTGCGGCACTACATTTTGGTAGGAAGAATAGGGAGGTCACTTATTACTTGGAGGGTGCAAGTCTAAGTGGGGTAGAGGAACAAAGGGATCTCGGAGTATAAATACACAAATCACTAAAAGCTGTGACACAGGTTAGCAAAAAAAAGCAAACCAAGCACTAGGGTTTATTTCTCGAGGTATAGAATTGAAAAATAGGAAAGTTATGCTAAACCTGTATCGAACCTTGGTTAGACCACACTTATCGTGCAGTTCTGGTCGCCATATTATAAAAAGGAGATCGGGACACTGAAGAGGGTGCAGAGAAGATTTACAAGGATGATACCAGAAATGCAAGAGTATACATATCAGGAAAGGATGAACAGACTGGGTCTCTTTTCTCTTGAAAAAAGGCTGAGGGGGGATCTAATAGAGGGCTTTAAAATTATGAAAGGTTTTGATAGAGTGGATACAGAGAGAATGCTTTCATTTGTGGGGAAGACCATCAATATAAGATAGTCACCAAGAAATTCAATAGAGAATTCAGAAGAAACTTCTTTACCCAAAGAGTGGTGAGAATATGGAACTATCACAGGGAGTGGTTGAAGCGAATAGTATAGATGCATTTAAGGGGAGACTAGACAACCATTTGAGGGAGAAGGGAATAGAGGGTTATGCTGATAGATTTAGATGAGGAAAGACGGAAGGAGGCTCAAGTGCAGCATAAATGCCGGCATGGACTGGTTGGGCCGAATGGCCTGTTTCTCCTACGTATATCCTTTGTAATCCTCTGTAAATTTAATTTGATATACATAGTATTTTTGTATGCTTTTTTCTTGTTGAGATTGCACTTTAAGAAATCAGCTTGTATATCTTCATTATTAGAACAATTCAATGGCCCATAATTTGCGGTTAGCGGTGAAGCAACGGTGCTTGCCACCGTCCCTGAAGAAAGCTGCCCACAGAGATCTCGTGATCTCGGTGGCGAGAAGTTTGCCTTTTTCAATGTTCAACTGATTGCAGAGCTCTGTTGTAGGAATCCCAAGTGCAATGCTGCAGTGACGTCAACAAGCTGTCTAAGCAGCCAATCACAATGAAGAATTCTCAGAGATAGGAAACCAGGAAATGATGAGCTGCTTTTATCCAGACTTTTAAAAAATGTTAGAGAGCAAAACAAAGATTGGAACTTTCACATGGGGATAGGGTAGAAGCTGAAATATCATGAACAAACCTTTTGAAAATATTTTTTAAAATTCCACAAATATAAAAATTAGTTTTTCAGGCCAGAACATTTGCTTACCAGTCAATACACTGTTAAAGCCCCAGTTGATGGCTTCTAGTTACACCTATTCCAACAAGGCTTAATGGGGTATTTAACAGTGATATTATTGCGGAAAAGCCCAAGTTTTTGTCAGTTTCTCTGATTGCCGGCTATGGCAGGGGGCAGGGGATGAAGGGGAGATCCACAACGCAGCCAGCATCAGAGCACTGACCGCAACTTCAGGATTTCCGCGTTAGGACGCGCATGCATTAAATGCTGAAGTTGCGGTCAGTTTCAGAGGGGTAATGACGGCAAACACCGCAAAATCTGAGCCAATATATTTTCTATATGTAAATAAGTATTTTCTCACAGAAAAACGTGTTTTTAAACATAATAAATCTGAACAAAAATTGTTCAAAATGGCCAAGTTTCTCAGTCAGAAACCTTGAACAATTCACGATGTTAAAATTTTCAATCTATTGTTTTCAGCAGCATTAAATTATAGATTTTTCCATATATGGGTGAGTCACAAGTGATAACTTCCTCGTTGGTTCTGAACGGCAACAGGGTTAGAGTTACAATGCTACTTTTTCCCAATTCAGTAATTGCTGTATTCATTGATGATTGAATATTGTAGAGCAGTGGAAACTCAAAGTATTTTAAGAACATAAGAAATAGGAGCAGGAGTAGGCCAATTGGCCCCTCGAGCCTGCTCCGTCATTCAATAAGATCATGGCTGATCTGATCATGGACTCAGCTCCACTTCCCTGCCCGCTCCCCATAACCCTTTACTGCCTTATCGCTCAAAAATCTGTCCATCTTTGCCTTAAATATATTCAATGACCCAGCCTCCACAGCTCTCTGGGGCACAGAATTCCATAGAGAAGAAATTTCTCCTCATGTCAGTTTTAAATGGGCGGCCCCTTATTCTAAGATTATGCCCCCTAGTTCTAGTCTCCCCAATCAGTGGAAACATCCTCTCTGTATCCACCTTGTCGAGCCCCCTCATTATCTTATGTTTCAATAAGATCACCTCTCATTCTTTTGAACTCCAATGTGCATAGGCCCAACCTACTCAACCTATTCTCATAAGTTAACCCCCTCATCTCCGGAATCAAGCTAGTGAACCTTCTTACTGATCTATAATTTGATGGATTACGGCAATGGGCCTAAAGATTGAACATAACTTTTAAATTGCTTTACTTAGCAAAGGATATGACCTGAGTTATGGGCTGATGGATACATTCAAAATTCTAAATGATTCTTGAAATTATAGCATTAAATATATTGGATGCAATTTGAAATGCAAATCTCGAGTATAAAAGGGTAGTTAGTGTATAAAGTTACTTTAACTAAATTATTGCGTCAACAGTTTTTTAATTTAATGTCATGAAACAGTGCTAGTTAGAATTTCTGAAAAGTATTTAATTTTATACACCATGTCAAACTCAATCCAACAATAACTTTTAAACGCAATATAATTTGTAACATTTATAGCTTGAAATATAATGGACGAGATGTTGCTGTAGTAGGGCCTCTAACAGCATCCGCCGTTAGCTAGACTTGCTCCTGCACCCGTCAGATCAAAAGATTTTTGCCCATAATGTTGTTGAAAGAGCAAGCTGATAATGGCGCAGTGAGGGAAACAGGACATCTGGGACCCAAGTAAACAGGGTAACCAACAGGGTATCTCCTTAACCAATGAGATTTAAGGATTGGGAAATAAACAGCAAAAGGAGTGAGAAGGGGAATAAATTAAAGGGGCTGAATTTAATGTCAAAACACAGAAAGAGAACTAGAGAGAGGGAATTAAAGATTGAGCTTGATCTGTCTTAAGAACTGGGATGATACTCAGGGTTAACTCTCATTATGGAATGCAAAAAATAATAAAAACCAGGTATCAAGATTTAATGTAGCTGTAACAGGACAATAATGACACTGCCATGAAAACACATACAAAGCTACAATTGCATGTTATTTATATTTTAACATGATTTGGTCTTACGACACTGTAAAAAATAACCAGCAGTATTTTGACTCTGTATTTGGGATTTAAAAACAATATCAATGTCCTTGGTGAGTCGTTTGAGCCCGGTGTATTATGAAGAGCACATCCTCTAACATTGCAATGACAATGGCATTCCTACACTCACAGAACAATGGTTAGCTGCACCAGCAGAAGTTGGGGAAGTAATTCCCCTAGGAAATAAACAAAATGTACCACTTAAAAGGAGGTAGCTCGATAGGTAAATGTGCCGAAAACAAATTTTTCATCTGCCGTCTTAATGGAGAAAATATATTTTTTTAATATAAACTTTTTAGAGTAATTTGAATTGACAATTGGTTCTGGATAGCTGCTTTGTTAAAAGGCTCTCTTTGTCTTTGTATCAAGGGAATGACCAAGCACAAATATTTACATTTTCAATAGGAGTCGCCCAGCCTCCTTTGTTGGTCTTACTCCCAGTAATAAGAAATTAGGTCAATTTTGTTTGTGGGCTGAGCCATCTCTCTTTGAAATATTATGGATTCAAACTAGGGATAGAGTCAACAAATTAATCATCTCCAGAAGCTGGCCCAGCTGGGATATACTTGAGAGGAAGATAGCATTCAGCATCTGTAACAGGAAAGACATCCCACATGGTCTCTAGTGTGATATAGCACAGGTATGTCACATTATCCTAATCAAGGCACACGTAAAGGTTGCAGATTTTGATTTATGGGAGAATCAGTCTGTTACTGAAAACAGTCTTTTTGCTGTGGCACATGTTCAAAGAGAGTCCAAATCATAATAATAAGTATTTACTAGTAGATTACATTTATTTTTCCACATTTCACATTTATGGTATTTATAGGACCCCCTTTCCTCCATTTCATGCCAGAAACAATGAGTTCAGTGTTGATGCTGACAGTAGAAGCTGTTTATTTATGCAGTGATTATGGCCTTTAAGTACAAATAATAATTAACATTGAATCAGTTCACAAGTGGTTAACATATTTTCATCAAAACACGTCTTTTGCACTTCGATAATCAGCATTGGTTATATATTCCACACAAATCAATGATTTACGCACAGAAAGGGGTTTCATGATTCATGCCCCCTTAGCATTTCTACACATTACATGTTGCGCAATCTACAATTATTTTGAAAAATAAATAGAAAATAAAACATGGAGGCGATTTGTTTCCTTTTCTTTCCCCTCATCTCACCAAAAATCTCCCTTCTATCTAAAATTTCTAACTTCTTAAAGGGTTACAAGGGCACATAGGCACTAGCTCTCCTCACACATGAATTATCATCTCCTGGGTAATCATAGAAATTTACAGAATGGAAGAAGGCCATTTCGGCCCATTGTGTCCGCGCTGGAGTAATGTGCTCGAGGAGAGCAGGTGCCTATTTAATGGAGAGGGCATCAAAGCCCAATCCTGTCTCACTCATACACTTCCAACAAGAACTACTTCTTGATCATTTTCAAAACTGAGAATTCTGGTCCATTATCCACTCCCTAACAAAATGGTGACACAGCTCTACTGCACAGACTGGGGATTGAACCAGTGACTTTCCTGGTGTATATTGGTCAGCTACTCACTGGATAAACCCACTGACCTATTGTGGGAGGTGATACATACAAGTGACCTGTGGTAAGCATGTCATGGTGACTGCACTTAGGGTGGTATTGTGCTCGAGTTCTCAATCATGAGTTGTTGACCTCAGCTCTGTCATTTTGGAGAGGCAATAAGCAAAGATCCAAGGACTTCCTCATAAGGAGGGCAGAGGGAAACTGAAAACAAAAAAAAAAGAGGGATGGTCACTCTGCTGCATTTACAGCAATGCCGGGCTATAAGAGCAGGTTACACAGCAATCATCTTGGCTGTGGATGGCGTATGGAATGGAAAGACCAAGAAATGAAAAGGGAAGGCATCATTATCATCATGGGCAGTCCCTTGGAATCGAGGAAGACTTGCTTCCACTCCTGAAGTGAGTTCTTTGGTGGCTGAACAGTCCAATACGAGAGCCACAGACTCTGGCACGGGTGGGACAGATAGTCGTTGAGGGAAGGGGTGTGTGGGACTGGTTTGCCGCACGCTCTTTCCGCTGTCTGTGCTTGATTTCTGCATTCTCTTGGCAGAACAAAATACTGACTAGCGTTTTCTGCTTGTGTGTTCACCAGCAATTTTCATTATCCATTAAAATGAATAGCGAGGGGGTCGAGGAAAATAACTAAAATCGCAGGCTGGAAAACCCACACATGGAAAATACTGGCCATTTTATATACATACAAATGGAACCACTGTTAGTACTTCTTACTAGCAAAGTTACCATTGCCCCTTACAAAATTCAAGAACCAAAGCAGAGGTTTTAGCTGGTTACTATTTTGTACCAGGAGCCATGACTGCTGATAATTTGCTATGATTATATTTTTATATATTGGAAAATAATGGATGCACGATATGGTCTCAGTGGATATAGCATATAATAATGTACATATAACAGGAAAGATCTGTGTCCTGTTGCAGTTATGACTATGCATTTTTGGACATATTTGTTCAGTGAATAAATGTCATATAAGCTGGGTGACGGTGTGAGCTGTGATGAGGATGCTGAGAGGCTGCAGGGTGATTTGGACAGGTTAGGTGAGTGGGCAAATGCATGGCAGATGCAGTATAATGTGGATAAATGTGAGGTTATCCACTTTGGTGGCAAAAACACGAAGGCAGAATATTATCTGAATGGCGGCAGATTAGAAAAGGGGAGGTACCTGGGTGTCAGGGTACATTAGTCATTGAAAGTTGGCATGCAGGTACAGCGAGGAAGGCAAATGGTATGTTGGCCTTCATAGCTAGGGGATTTGAGTATAGGAGCAGGGAGATCTTACTACAGTTGTACAGGGCCTTGGTGAGGCTTCACCTAGAATATTGTGTACAGTTTTGGTCTCCTAATCTGAGGAAGGACATCCTTGCTATTGAGGGAGTGCAGCAAAGGTTTACCAGACTGATTCCCGGGATGGCAGGACTGATATATGAGGAGTGACTGAATCAACTGGGCCTGTATTCACTGGAGTTTAGAAGGATGAGAGGGGATCTCATAGAAACATATAAAATTCTGACGGGACTGGACAGGTTAGATGCAGGAAGAATGTTTCCGATGTTGGGGAAGTCCAGAACCAGGGGACACAGTCTAAGGGGTAAGCCATTTAGGACTGAGATGAGGAGAAACTTCTTCACTCAGAGTTGTTGACCTGTGGAATTCTCTACCGCAGAGAGTTGTTGATGCCAGTTTGTTGGATATATTCAAGAGGGAGTTAGATATGGCCCTTACGGCTAAAGGGATCAAGGGGTAAGGAGAGAAAGTAGGAAAGGGGTGCTGAGGTGAATGATCAGCCATGATCTTATTGAATGGTGGTGCAGGCTCGAAGGGCCGAATGGCCTACTCCTGCACCTATTTTCTATGTTTCTATATCCAACAGGACTCTAACTTGCATGTAATATTTTATAGAATAAAGTATACAAAACAAGCACAGCACATGATTACATTTTTAACATGATCAGATTAAAATGTGACTTGCCAAAAAAAAATCATACATACAAACTAAATATTTCTGTAATGGAAAGACAAAAAACAAATATCAAGCTAGATAGAACGCAAGGCTACAGGTTTTCAAACTATTTTTTGTCCTGGCCAATATTTATCCCTCAAATCAACATAACAAAAACAGATTATCTGATCATTATCATATTGCGGTTTGTGGGAGCTTGTGTGCGCAAATTAGCTGCCGTGTTTCTTACATTGCAACAGTGACTACCCTTCAAAAAGTACTTCATTGGCTGTAAATCACTTTGGGACGTCTGGTGGTCATGAAAGACACTATATAAATGCAAGTCTTTCTCTCTTTTCTTCATGTACTTGTAGCAGGGAAGCAGGAAATCACTCTCTGAAGTGGACTCACTGCTGGAGGATTCAGAACTGGAGCTCAGCAAAGATCCTGAAGGTCATCACATCACAATCTCCCCTGGCAAATGAACAAATTTGTGCACATCGTCCCACACCACATTGCTTCTGGAGAAATGGAGGAAAGCCAGACCATCTTTTTCAATCAACCAAGGGCTTTCTTGAGTCACATGGAAGCTCTTGTGATCTAATCTCAAGAATTTAAATCAGTAAACATCCATGTCCTGTTTCAAATATATTTATACAATTCTTACACTGTACACAATAAATAAGGAGATGAAATGGATGCCACAAATTAAATAAATTGCTGAATAATAAGTTGTTCTGGAATCTCGACTATTTACACACAATCCTTGTTATGTCTGTAATGCACTTATGAATGACTCCACGAGGCAATATGTTGTACTCAAATTGTAGTGACCTTGGTCCTTTATTCGTAACTCCAGAGTGGGGCACAAGCATGGTGGGCAGCCTTTTATACTGGGCCCTGCACACCTATGCAGGTGACCCTCAGGTCTCCCACCGCAGTGCCCTCTGGTGGACAGCCTCTGCCACAGGGGCAGGAAACCCTGGTCTCCACCAGCTGCACCCTCTAGTGGTGCCAGTCGAGTATATACACAGTGTAAACCTTATTGATAGTACATCAGGTAACAAGTCTCCATCTTATGCAACTATCGGGACGACACAGAGAGTATATCTATAGTCTGCATAAATAACATCACTCTCCCCAAAGTCCTTTGTGCCAATTACCTTTGTACTATGTGCTCTAGCTTAGCTCTCCCCAGACTTAAGCGCCAATAGCTCTTGCACCTTGGCTGTGCTCTCTCCCTGTTAACCCCCAAGCCCTTTTGCCACAACGTTGGTTAGTGGTTACCAGTTTGGATAGTTCGATGATGCAGTGGAGGTTACAGTGTGCTCTGGGTGTGATCCATGTGTGTGTCCAGGTGCTGCGCTGGTCTGTTCTCTGGTTACATGCATCCATTCCCCACGCCCCAGCGAGGTCAGGCAGCAGGCCCGTTACATTAACATACAGGATCAGACACAGTGCAAGGACAAAGAAAGGAAGTTACAGTTTGTATCGTGACACCTTGGTTCAGTGACTTACATTCGTTATGGTTTACGGTTGTGCACCAGGATTTGGTAGATTGGATCAGTCATTGTAAGTACTGAGGTAACAGTACAGGTATGCGAGGACACAGGTTCCAGGGTAACTGGACGTGGTCCTCGTCATCTGATAGCGGCGCTGCGCCCCCTGCTAGCGGTGTGGGCTTGGTTCGCTCACCTAGCCAGGACTCAGGGCCTTTGCCGTTGCCTAGTGGTGGGCAGAGCCGCAGATGTGTGTGGCCTCCCTGTCCTCCTTTGAGGGCAGCGGAATCTTCTGCCTGCTCACTCACGGTGTTGGGAACCTGGCTGTTCCAGGTCCCGTTTGGGGAAGGGAACTCATTGGTTCTGACCTTTCGCTCCCAGACATGGCCGAGGTAGCGACTGGGTCTGGGGGCTGCGCCGTCTGCACCCGGGTGGTGGGCAACAGCGGCCGACTGCACGCATTGGCGCCATTTTCGTTTCCAAGTCCGTGGCGAATAGTGCCATCGGGTGCCTGCAGCATGGGACAGACCTGGAGCAGGGCATCAGGATAAGCACCTTTAACCTCCCGAATTCGCTCGCTTGCTACTTTTGAAGACACTATTCCCGACATCGCGCAACAACATTTTGTTCACAATCTTAATCAGTTCGTTACATTGATTGTCATGCATATAATGTCGCTTTAAGTTCAGTTGGTTGCAAGTCTCCTTTCAGAGAACTGAGCTGGCTTTACCCCAATCAAATCCTTTGTTAGACACCATGTGTTGGTCCCTCAGCGTTGCACCTCGTGATGTTGCCGCGGCCATCTTTTTTTCAGCCACGCTGCACCTCGCTGCAGCAGGGATGCCATCTTGCCTCTGTCCTCGAGGTCGACTGCCTTGATCCTTCTCTCCCGCGATTCTGCCACAGAAGCTGGAAGAGTGCCTGTGAATTCGATCTTCCTCCCCAGGAGTCCTGCCACTGGAGCCGGGAAGGTACTTTTAGGTCAGTCCGGTCGAATCATTGCCACGCAGTCATGATGGGTGGTCTGTGCCTCAGGTGCTGCGCTAGTCTGTTCTCTGGTGTCTGGCTCAAACGATGGTGAGATTTTGCTCTGCCTCTGAGCACAGGGGACATCGATTGCTGGAGTGAAGAGGTCTTCCCATTTCCACTGCATCATCCCCATCCACCTTCTTCCGAGTAGCGTTGGACCATCACCTGCAACAATCCAGAGAGGTAACTTGTGCACCACGCCATTATGGATTACACTTACATCCGCACTTCCAAGGACTGTGATCAGCTCCTTGGTGTAGGTGCACAACTTTTCCTGTACTGGAACCAGCTCAGGTCGTTTTTCGTTCCATAGCCTCTCAAAGACATCCTGGCTCATCACTGACTGGCTTGCTCCAGTGTCCACTTCCATGAAGACTGGAACGCCGTTTATCTCGACTTCCATCTTCACTGGAGGACAATCAGTGTGCAGGTGTACACTCCATACACTTCTTCTTGGGGCTGAGCTGCCTCTCTGGCCAAATCACCATTCTCCCCCGCTGGATTCAAAGTCATCTACCGACTCCTCTGCTAGATGGGGAGTCATATATCTTTTATACATACACTGGAGGTGGCTCTTCGTATTACAAGCTTTGCATACATACTCAGCAAACGGACACTGGTGAGCCCTCTGGTTTCCTCCGCAACATCAGCATGGTGCTACTCGATTAGCATCCCTCGGCGGACTCAGAGTTCTGGAACCCTGAGATCTGTGCCCTCTGCCCTGGGCAGAGCCATGTTCTACAGTCTTGCCTGTGAAAGGCACCATTGTGTGTACAGTACTTGCCGGGTTTGAGTCCACAGGATGAATAATTTGCTTGGTGCTGCAGGTCGAGGTCATGAATGCTTGACTGATGCCAATGGCCTTCTGCAGGTTGACTGCGGTGTCGGCAGATAGTAGCTTGTGAAAGAAGCTCTCGTGGCCAATTTACATAACGAAAATGTCTCGCAATACTTTGTTGAGTTGCGTGCCAAAATCACACGGTGCTGCAAGTCTCCTGAGGTCGGCAGCATATTTTGCAATCTCCTGGCCCGCAGGTCTGCGGTGAGTGTAGAATCTGTGCCTGGCCATGAGGATGCTCTCTTTTGATTTTAGTTGGTCGCGAATTAGTTCAGTCAGCTCATCGTATGTCTTATCCTTGGCCTTCGTGGGTGCCAGCAAGTCCATGATGAGACGGTAGACCTCGGGCCCACAACTGGTCAGCAGTATAGCCTTGCGCTTCTCCGCCAATGTGTCCGTCTTCCCTGCCAGGTCGTTTGCCACGAAATATTGCTCAAGCCTTTCCGTGACGGCATCCCAATCATCACCCTCTGCGAAGTTTTTTATTGTGCCAAAGGTAGCCATAATCGTGTGAAAGTCCAAATTCTCGTCGCCAGTTCTTAAGTCTGTAATGCACTTATGAATGACTCCATGAGGCAATGTGTTGCACTGAAACTGTCCTGACCTTGGTCCTTTATTCGTAACTTCAGAGTGAGGCACAAGCATGGTGGGCAGCCTTTTATACTGGGCCCTGTACACCTATGCAGGTGACCCTCAGGTTTCCCACCGCAGTGCCTTCTGGTGGACTGCCTCTGCCACAGGGGCAGGAAACTCCGGTCTCCACCAGTTGCACCCTCTCGTGGTGCCTGCATTGTATATACACAGTGTAAACCTTATTGATAATACATCAGGTAACAAGTCTCCATCTTATGTAAGTATACAGTGACGAGAGAGAGTATATCTATAATCTGCATATATAACAATCCTAGTGAAGTTACCGAATATATATAAATTTGCAAACAATAGTGTTGCCTAGGAAAGTAGGTGTTTCAAAAGAAAGGGACAGAATTAAAAATGATCTATACAAACTTGGCAGATGAAAATATTGAAAGATGTAATCAAGTTGATTTGACCTAATAGGCGTTGTGTTCGGGTTCAACATCACCAAACATTTCGATAAGCAGATCCCCTGTCCCCTGCAAACTAGAGTGTGTTTTTACCTTCCCAATAGATGAGAAAATAATAGCGAGTCTCAGGACTCAAACAATCGTGAGCAGACTGAACTCCCTTTTGTTTGACAGAAACCAAATCTATAATACATATTAATTAACTTCAGCTTGTCAGATTAGAATATGTATTCCTATACTTTCTACTCCTGATAATTCAATGCTGCTTTTCCCCTTAAAAAGAATGAACTATCAAACAATTAGAATTCTGCAACTCTAAATTAAAAACAAGTAAACAATACCTTACATAAACAGCTAACAAAAACCGGTATTCATCATCATAGGCAATCCCTCGGAATTGAGGAAGACTTGCTTCCACTCCCAAAGTGAGTTCTTTGATGGCTGAACAGTCCGATACGAGAGTCACAGACCCTGTTACAGGTGGGACAGACATTCGTCGAGGGAAGAGGTGAGTGGGGCTGGCTTGCCGCGCGCTCCCTCCGCTGCCTGCGCTTGACCTCGTCACGCTTTTTGCGTTGAGACTCGAAGAGCTCAACGCCCTCCCGGATACACTTTCTCCACCTCGGGCGGTTTTCGGCCAGGGTCTCCCAGGTGTCAGTGGTGATGTCGCACTTTATCAGGGAGGCTTTGAGGGTGTCCTTATAACGTTTCCACTGCCCACCTTTGGCTCATTTACCATGAAGGAGCTCCGCATAAAGCATTTGCTTAGGGAGTCTCGTATCTGGCATGCGAAATATGTGGCCTGCCCAGCGAAGCTGATCGAGTGTGGTCAGTCCTTCAATGCTGGGGATGTTATCCTGGAAGAGGATACTGATGTTGGTGCGCCTGTCCCCCCAGGGAATTTGCAGGATCTTGCGGAGACATCGTTGGTGATATATTTCCAGCAACTTGAGGTGCCTTCTATACATCGTCTACGCCTCAGATCCGTACAGGAGGGCGGGTATTACTACAGCCTTGTAGACCATGAGCTTGGTGGTAGATTTGAGGGCCTGGTCTTCAAACACTCTTTTCCTCAGACGGCCGAAGGCTGCACTGGCGGCGATGTTGAATCTCCGCATCAATGTCTGCCTTTGTTGATAAGAGGCTCCTGAGATATGGGAAATGGTCCACGTTGTCGAGGGCGTGAATCTTGATGATTGGAGGGCAGTGCTGTGCAGTGTGGACAGGCTGGTGGAGGACCTTTGTCTACAGATGTTAAGCGTAAGGCCCATGCTTTCATATGCCTCAGTGAATACACTGACTACGCCCTGGAATTCAGCCTCAGAATGTGCGCAGACGCAGACGTCGTCCGCATACTACAGCTCAAAGAGAGAGGTTCGGGTGATCTTGGACCTGGCCTGGAGGCGGCCTAGAATAAACAGCTTCCCACTGGTTCTGTAGTTTAGTTCCACTCCAGCGGGGAGCTTGTTGATTGTGAGGTGGAGCATGGCGGCGAAGAAGATTGAAAAGAGGATTGGAGCGATGACGTAGCCCTGTTTGACTCCGGTCCGGATGTGAATTGGGTCTGTAATGGATCCGTTGGTAAGCATCATGTCCTGCATGTCATCGTGAAGCAGGCGAAGGATGTTGACCCTGTATCTATTATAGCGCCGCCTACCTGACCTGCGAGAGAACACCATCAGCGGCAGGCGGGGATAAAAGCAGAAGTGCCTCAGGACCCAATGCGGCGCCCACCTGACCTGTGAGAGAACACCATCAGCTAGCCATCGCAGGGGGCATCACGAGCCGTCCTTGCAGGGCGACAGAATCGAGGAGGGCGACTGGATTGACGTCATCGGGGTCCAGGTAGCTCGGAGGCGATATGGAGCAGAGGTCCGGACCGGCAGGAAGCGGCTATCGGAGGCGGCGACCAAAGGATGTTGGGACCGGCGGGGAGCGGCGATCGGAAGCAACGAGCAGCGGAGGTCAGGGCCCAGGAGCAGCGAGGTCGGGGTCTAGCAGGGGGAAGGTTGGGGCCCAGGAGCGAGGTCGGGGCCCAGGAGCAGGAAGATCGGGGCCCAGAAGCGGGAAGATCGGGGCCCAGGAGCGAGCTGGAGCCCAGTAGCAAGGTCAAAGCCCAGGAAGGGCACAGCATGCAAGGGCCCAGGGAAGGTGCAGCATGGGTCAATCGCAAGGCCGTGGCCCACACTGCGTCCTATGAATCCCAGGGACAGTAGGAGTATGTGTGTGTATTTGGCCCGTACAGCGGAGCTTGGTCTCCAGTCATCTGAGATCTCCTTACCACTGGACCAAGAACTTGTTCTGTCTAGCCCGTGAGGTGGCTGGTGTGCAACGGCCACCCTACACGCACAGGAATCTTCCACCCTTTCAGATGAAGTTCGGGACCTGGAACGTCAGGTCCCTCATGGAAACACCCAAGAACTCATTTTTTTGGTGTGGAAGCAGGTCATCCTTGACCCCGAGGGACTGCCTAACACTATACTATTATAGCCAATAATAAAGAAACCAAATCGATGACACAATACAGACAAAAACTCATTTTGTCATTGGTCATATTGATAAGATTGCTTACCTCATTATACTTCTCTATTTCTACAAACCAATCTTTTCTTTTTGTCCTACCTTTCTGACCAAACTTTTGGTCATAACCTGAGCATCATGGTTCATTAATTCCTTTATACTTCTCCTTCCCCCTCTGTGAAACACCTTGGAATATTTTCTGTGTTTTAGATTTTATATAGGTGCAGTATGATCCATTTAAGATTTTGGGGCCTAATAATCTTCTTTCTATTCCTGAAAGTCTTTTATCTTACATTCTGCTAACCACTCGTAAATAAATAAATATTTGGTGGGATTCCAGGTCACAAAAAGAAAATAGACATTCGGGGTATTGGCCACAATGAATTCCTTGAACACGCTATCTAGAAAAGGATAATCGTGTACCTTTACTTTTTGAGGAATGTGCTAAAATTCCCATGGTCCAAGGGTTTAACCCCTCTTGCAACCTCCTCAATGAATATCTTATTTAAGGAATAAGTATGCATGCAACTAACCTTGAAAAGCTTGACTTCTGCCTCCAAATGTTGGATATATTCTGATTGGTCATTAATAATAGGTACAAGATCTTCAATCGATGGTGAGCGATCCGAATCTTTTCCTGGTCTCTATACATGAAAAGAAAGGGCCAACTCTTTATAAACATTTATTCTGATTTACCTTATTCCATGGCTCAGATTATTTATTTCTCCAGTTCTTACATGATCGACAAGATTCTACTAGTGAAAAATTACTAACTACTTTTCATTTTATATCACAAAAAAGATACTGAGTAATGTTTGCTTTCGCATTTGCTTCAATACATCAGTAAGAAATATATCATTTCGCCATTCTCAACTCCCAAACTCAGTGAACAGTTTTCAGTACTAATATATTAAGACAGTTTATTATTATTCTATTAATTCTCATCTTATCTGTACACACTCACAGCTCAAATTAAATCCTAGGGGCCAAAATTGCCCCTTTTTTAAAGAGCCGTTACTGCCTCAAAGAGACGATAACGGTGCGGAAAGCACACACCGCCCGTCGGCGCAGAGTCGCCGAAAATTGCGACATTGCCCTCATTTTTGGCGGGGGGGGGGGGCAGGGAATGGTGGACATTCCTGGTGTTCCCGCTACCGATCGGCGATGACCCCCATTCCGCCTTGCGTGGGAAATTGCCCTGCGGGAAATTGCCTCGTGGGAGTGGATCAGCCACTGATCGGTGCCTCCGACAGCTTTCGCCTGTGGGAAGCTGCCTGTGCCTGGGCGACGCATCTGCCCTTAAAAAGAGGGGGGCGCACTGCCACGCCCGCAATTTTATTCTAATTGTCAGCCGACTCCAAGATTGGCCCGACAATGGCGGCCATGGATTCGGCTGGGCCGCCAAAAGGCAGCCCAGCACCCCCCTCTTGGCCTGGCTGAAACTCCCCCTGGTGGCCCAGTGGGTGCCACTAACGTAGCTGCAGAGTTTGCAGCGGCCTTCCCCTTTAACTGAAGTGGAGGGACGTTGGTAAGCATTAGTGCGACGCGGCTTCACACTGACATCATCAGCGTGGCGCTGATGACACATATGGATGTCCACCCCATTCCCCACAGACTTCCGCTCTGCCGTAACCCGACTTCACCACCCGGAACAAAAAAAGTACAAAGAACTGAATTTCGCTCGACTCTCCAAAATCTTCTAGATCGGTGAGTGCGTCCCCTTTTAGTCGGAGGGCAATTTCAGCCCTCTTATCTCTCATTATAGCCAGTCATACTTTTAACAGGTAAGCAGATCATTATCTCCAACACAAAACACAAAGTGGAAGTTTTTTTAAAAAGTATTTCAGCAAGGTATTAACAGTGGTATATCATTATATTTAATTGAATCATATGCAGTCCCATTAAAGTTCTAATTAATTTTTTACAAAAATTTATGCATTTAGAGAGTTACAGACTTAAATCAAGTAGATTGGCAAAAGAACCAAAGGCGACATGAGGAAAAGCTTTTTTACTCAGCGAGTGGTTAGGATCTGGAATGCACTGCCTGAAAAGGTGGTGGAGGCAGACTCAATCGTGGCTTTCAAAAGGGAATTGGACGAGTATCTGAAGGAAAATAATTTGCAGGGCTACGAGGAAAAAGCATGTGAGGGGACAAGCTGAAGTGCTCTTGCAGAGAGCCAGCATGGGCTCGACGGGCCGAATGGCCACCTTCCGTGCTGTAACCAATCTATGATTCTAGATATAAAGCATGCTGTAATATAATTAAATAAATTTATTGGGGGGGATAAGTGTTTGGAATGACACATGAGTTTCAGACTGCTGAAGATGTTTAGATGAAGATATTTATACCATCAATGTACTGGAGTCTAGCCTGGCAATTAACAAGGGAGACTATAGACTGCAAAAGAAAAGAACATTATCCTTAAATGGGAAGAGGCAGCTACGTAAATGAAAAGAGGGAAGACTCTGGCTTTTAAAAACTTTAGAACTGGTGTATACAGTCCTATTACTGCTCTATAAACGGAGGGTGATCATAGTTATTCTTTACAGCAGTGTATTGAGCTAAACGATCTGAGCATAGTAAAGTTTCTCATTGCACCTTATTAGAAAAGTCCAAGTTTTCGCTGCAGACACAGCAAATGTTTTCATCCACCAGCAACTGCTGTTGTCACAGTTTTGCTAACTACAAATGATCTTAAGTAAAGGCTCTTAATTCTACAAATCTCTCAAGTTTTACCAATCACTGACAACACTTTCAGAAAACAAAAGTTGTTTCCAAATGTTGACAAAAGAGAGCAGCTGCGATAACCCAAATAGCCTGGAAGCAATGACATTACAAACTTACAGGCAGGGTCATTACTCTGTGGTTACTGATCAAGTCAAATTCAATTTTTATTACTTGGCATTGCAGGATTTTTACTGGTGTCGTGGGGCCATATTTTGTGACATTGCACATTTTTCCAAGGATGCTGCGAATCAGCAGTTTTGGCTACAAGTAATGGACATATTGTAGTTAGTAGTATTCTTACAGTGGTGGTACAACAAAACAGAGGCCATTAAATATCATTAATGCAGCATTAATGTGCAAGGCATTATTTATAAACAGACAATAACATACAGCCATCCAGAAGTCAAGGGTAAGGAGTGGAATGGCTGATCACAGGGGAAAAGGAAGAGGTTGGAAATGGGAATTAATTCCTGATAATCTTAAATCCAATCAAAATTATGACTCGATTTGTTTTTATATTATATATCTAAATTTCCCCTCAATACGTGTAGCATAATATCTCAACACTATTTCAAATCAGTACTACTGCTAACCACATGAGGGACCCCTCAGCAGTACTGTTCGTAACTAAAATCATGTGGTTAAAATTAATATTTTCAAAATGCATATAATTATAAGTATATATATTTTCTACTGACAACTGTATGCTGTAATAAGTAACAAATTATTGACTATTCTAATGTATTCATTGTATTTATTATATATTACAGTCGCATAATCCCTTTAAATTGTTGAAAATATTGTTGGCTAAAGTGAATGTAAGTGAAAGGAACTTCAGTGATCTGAGGCTCTGTTTTCAGTGGGTGTATCAGAATGGCTGTGTCGTGACCCAAGAGGTACTGAAATTCAATTCAACCATAGCTCTATGCAGAATTATGGTAATAAGTTAAATGCTTTTAATTGAATGTAAGAACATTTTTATATCTGATTTATAGATTTAGCTTACACAAAGAATCCAATGGGTTTGTTCTTTGTGGAAGATGGCTTTATGGGGAAAATTACTGGTCACCTCATTTCACATGAACAATGTGGTAAATCGTTGCTAAAACATTTTCATTTTCAAGTAGAAAATATATAGCCACTATAGCCTCAATGTAACTGTGGATCAACCAAAATAGAAATACTATTTGACAAACTGTAGATAAAAATACCATACACATTACAGATAATGAAAGGTACAGGAATTCACAGATATAATATTGGTAGCAATACATTGGTAGTAAGTGTCAGTTGGTATCTCTCTCGCCTCCTATTCTGAAGGTTGTAGGTTCAAGACACCTATGGACTTTAACACATAATTTAGGCTGACAAGTCAGTGTATACTTGAGGAGTGTTGCATTGTCAGGTGAAACGTTAAACCAAGGGCCTGTTGGCCAGCTCAACTCGTTTTGAAAGATCCCATGGCACTATTCAAGAAGATGAAGGAGTTCTGACCAACATTCTTCACCCAACCACCATCAACAAAAATAGATTATTTGGTTATTCATTCATTTTTTTGTTTGTGGGGCCTTGCCGTGTAGAAGTTGGCTGCTGCGTTTGCTTACATACAAGAGTGCCATGGTTTTTGGTTTCCATCACTCTTTCTGGCAATCAATTCCATAATTCTATCATCTTCTGCTAATTAAATATTGCCTTAACATATGTGGTTGGGAAAATGTTGGAGTCCATTATTAAAAAAGCAGTAGTAGGACATTTGGAAAAGCAAAATTCGGTCATCATGGATTTATGAAGGGGAAGTCGTGTTTGACAAATTTGCTGGTTCTTTGAGGATGTAACGAAGAGGGTGGATAAAGGGGAACCAGTGGATGTGGTGTATTTGGACTTCCAGAAGGCATTTGACAAGGTGCCACATAATACTGCACAAGATAAAAGTTCACAGGGTTGGGGGTAATATATTAGCATAGATAAAAGGATTGGCGAACTAACAGAAAATAGAGAGTCAGGATAAATGGTTCATTCTCTGGTTGGCAACCAGTAACTAGTGGGGTGCCGCAGGGATCAGTGCTGGGACCCCAACTATTTACAATCTATACTAACGATTGGAAGAAGGGACTGAGTGTAACGTAGCCAAGTTTGCTGATGATACAAAGATGGGAAGAAAAGCAGTGTGAGGAGGACACAAAAAATCTGCAAAAGGGCATAGACAGGCTAAGTGAGTGGGCAGAAATTTGGCAGATGGAGTATAATGTTGGAAAGTGCGAGGTCATGCACTTTGGCAGAAAAAAATCAAAGAGCAAGTTATTATTTAAATGGAGAAAGATTTCAAAGTGCTGCAGTACAGCGGGACCTGGGGGTACTTGTGTCTGAAACACAAAAGGATAGTATGCAGGTACAGCAAGTGATCAGGAAGGCCAATGGAATCTTGGCCTTTATTGCAAAGGGGATGGAGTATAAAAGCAGAGAAGTCTTGGTATTGGTGAGGCCACACCTGGAATACTGCGTGCAGTTTTAGTTTCCATATTTACGAAAGAATATACTTGCTTTGGAGGCAGTTCAGAGAAGGTTCACTAGGTTGATTCTGGAGATGAGGGGGTTAACTTATGAGGAAAGGTTGAATAGGTTGAGCCTCTACTCATTGGAATTCAGAAGAATGAGAGGTGATCTTATCGAAACGTATAAGATTATGAGGGCACTTGATAAGGTGGATGCAGAGGGGATGTTTCCACTGATGGGGGAGACTAGAACTAGAGGGCATGATCTTAGAATAAGGGACCGCCCATTTAAACCTGAGATGAAGAGAAATTTATTTTCTCAGGAGGGTTGTAAATCTGTGGAATTCGCTGCCTCAGAGAGTTGTGGAAGTGGGACATTGAATAAATTTAAAACAGAAATAGACAATTTCTTAAATGAAAAAGGGATAAGGCGTTATGGGAAGCTGGCAGGGAGGTGAAGCTGAGTCGATGATCAGAGCAGCCATGATCTTATTGAATGGCAGAGCAGGCTCGAGGGGCCGTTTGGCCTACTCCTGTTTCTATTTCTTATGTTCTTATTTTCCTTTAGCACCTCAAACATTAAACAGTGTCCCTAGTTCTTGATTCTATTGATGTCACAAGAAGGTTCCTGAATCTAATTTCTTCACACTTGTGAAAATCTTAAAATCTCAATCAAGTCCTCCTCATCATCTTCTCAAGACAATACAGTCGCAGTGTCGACAATCTTTCCTCATAAATCAGCCTCCTAAGTTCAGGATTCAGCCTTACAGCCCTCTTCTGGATTCTCGCCAATAATCCTATCCTCTCTGAAATATGAGACTGTAACTGAACATTACATTCCAGATGTAATACCATTGGCCACAAACAACTTCAACATCACTTCCATTGACTTAAGGGACACACTCCTAGTGCACACGTTGTTGCTCCCAATTACCTGCCTCTATTTCAACATCCTTGCCTGCATCAGTTGGACAAGAGGTTGCTTGAAAATCAAAATATACTACATCCACTGGTTCCCCCTTATCCATTCTACTAGTTACATCTTCAAAAAACTCCAACAGATTTGTCAAACGTGATTTCCCTTTCATAAAACCATGTTGACTCTGCCTAATCATATTACTATTATCTAAGTGACCTGTTACCACAATAGATTCTAGCATTTGCCTACGACTGATGTCAGGCTAACTGACCTATAGTTCCCCGATTTTTCTCTTCATCCTTTCTTAAATAGCAGAGTTATATTTGCCACCTTCCAATTCTTTGGGACTGCTCTGGAATCAAGGGAATTCTGGAAGATAAAAACCAGTGCATCCACTATCTCTGCAGCTACCTCTTTTAAAGCCCTAGGATGCAGGTCGTCATGTCCAGGGGATTTGTCACCACTTCGTCCCATTACTTTCGTTAGTACTATGTCTTTATTTATGCTGATTTCTTTAAGTTCCTCATTCTCTCTAGACCCTTGGTTCCCCATTATTTCCGGAATGTTTTTTGTGTCTTCCACCATGAAGACAGATACAAAGATCGAGTGAAACATTTTGGCTCCCCCACTCTTTTCGTTTACCACTATACGCCTTCTTTTAGTGAGGACGGGACACTGGTGGCATCACTGGTGCTCTGTACACTTGTAGATCTGCTAGTTTTTCCTTCCTTTGCTCCAAGCTGGAGTTCTCTTTTGCTGCACGGTACTCTATTGACTTACTTTAGAACTAGTGAAGCACTAATGCAATGTGCCAGTTTGAATGATGGGTAAGGGTGTGCTCGTGACCTTCTTGATTGGAAATCCAGTATTCTACGACTAAAGCAACCGGGCCAATACTGAACTAATTTTATGAATTTCTGCCATACACCAATTATGCAAATATAAACTGGTAACCTTACACATGGAAAATGTAGAAAATTTGCAGTCTAAAGCCCAAGTGAAACTAATGTAAAAATTGTGCTTGCTTACTTAAACATCTATATGCTTTAATTTACTTGCATATTACCATGAGACATAACCTGGGCGTGGATGTTGAACTTGTCCTTTCTTCCATTTCCTGCGGTCGCAACAGGGCTTTGAGCTCGTTAACTGCATCAAAAAGATATTACCAATACAGTCCACGTTAATACTTTAGCAATGCTCGTTGAACACAAAACGTACTTTGCTAAAAATAGGTACACGCATATATGCGTGCAAGAAATCAGTTAAACACTACATCAGCCTGAATAATGGAAATCATGGAATTGTTTATCTTACAGGGCTTTTGCCATTTATACCAACATATTCTATTTTAGGTGCAGTATTTTTCAGTTGCAGTGTTAGTAAGGTTAAAGGCAGCATCTGACCCACAACTAAAATTCTAGTTACCAGGAAAAAATCTTAATGCAAAGTTATTCTACAAGTAAACCAAATACAATGTGGGTGTAGGTATGAAGTATCTTGCTTTTTTATGATTTACCCTGGAAACTTTGGAATAGAATGGCTAACAGTTAAATTATAATTTCCGTAGGCATGTTTTCATTGGAATAATAGAATAATTTCACATAACTTTACTGCAAAGCAAAGACCTACAGCATTTAAAATGCAGCAAATCTCAAAAGAAAAACTGAGCACCCAAAACATGGTAATGCAGGTCAGACAAACACATCCATTACCTAGTAAATGCAATGTAATTACTCTCGAGTGGCATGAACTCTTTATCCTCCATTTCACTCTTCTGCCTTGCTTCAAGCATTTCACCGTGTCCTATCCTTCCCACCTCTCATTCAAAATCCTGTTGGGTACTGCTCGAGTCCCATGCTGACTTCTCCACGGAGATAATCCCCCTTTTCCTTGGCACCAAGTGACTCCTTAATTTACTCCGACACCTGAACTCCCCTAGCCTGCTCATCTCTGGCATCCTATAACTCACTTAATCCCACCTAGACTGTTGACTGCTATCACTTGTATCCTGTCTCTCTGTATGCAAGGTCTTGATCACTGATGAGGATTTCTCTAATCACTTGCTTGTTGCGGTTATCAACCTCCAATCCCATTACCCTCAACATTCACGTTTGGAAAAAATCTTTCCTCTCGCTCCTTCACTAATTTTCTCGAACTCCAAATTACCTCTACTTTAGCCCTTCACTCACCTGCTGTCAACTCACTAAATGAGTCCATCACCTCCAATTTCTAACATCCTTATTCCCACAAAATCAAGCAATGTCTCCCACTCATCATTTCCCCAATACACCTCCATCCAAACGTAGGTCCCCTGCAGTCAGAATCAGGGGAAGTCATAACGGGGAACAAAGAAATGGCAGACCAATTGAACAAATACTTTGGTTAGGTATTCACTAAGGAGGACACAAACAACCTTCCGGATATAAAAGGAGTCAGAGGGTCTAGTGAGAAGGAGGAACTGAGGGAAATCCTTATTAGTCAGGAAATTGTGTTGGGGAAATTGATGGGATTGAAGGCCGATAAATCCCCAGGGCCTGATGGTCTGCATCCCAGAATACTTCAGGAGGTGGCCTTGGAAATAGCGGATGCATTGACAGGCATTTTCCAACATTCCATTGACTCTGGATCAGTTCCTATGGACTGGAGGGTAGCCAATGTAAACCCACTTTTTTAAAAAAGGAGGGAGAGAGAAAACAGGGAATTATAGACCGGTCAGCCTGACATCTGTAGTGGGTAAAATGATGGAATCAATTATTAAGGATGTCATAGAAGCGCACTTGGAAAGAGGTGACATGATAGGTCCAAGTCAGCATGGATTTGTGAAAGGGAAATCATGCTTGACAAATCTTCTGGAATTTTTTGAGGATGTTTCCAGTAGAGTGGACAAGGGAGAACCAGTTGATGTGGTGTATTTGGACTTTCAGAAGGCTTTCGACAAGGTCCCACACAAGAGATTAATGTGCAAAGTTAAAGCACATGGGATTGGGGGTAGTGTGCTGACGTGGATTGAGAACTGGTTGGCAGACAGGAAGCAAAGAGTAGAAGTAAATGGGCACTTTTCAGAATGGCAGGCAGTGACTAGTGGGGTACCGCAAGGTAATGTGCTGGGGTCCCAGCTGTTTACATTATACATTAATGATTTAGACGAGGGGATTAAATGTAGTATCTCCAAATTTGCGGATGACACTAAGTTGGGTGGCAGTGTGAGCTGCGAGGAGGATGCTATGAGGCTGCAGAGTGACTTGGATAGGTTAGGTGAGTGGGCAAATGCATGGCAGATGAAGCATAATGTGGATAAATGTGAGGTTATCCACTTTGGTGGTAAAAACAGAGAAACAGACTATTATCTGAATGGTGACAGATTAGGAAAAGGGGAGGTGCAACGAGACTTGGGTGCCATGGTACATCAGTCATTGAAGGTTAGCATGCAGGTACAGCAGGCGGTTAAGAAAGCAAATGGCATGTTGGCCTTCATAGTGAGGGGATTTGAGTACAGGGGCAGGGAGGTGTTACTACAGTTGTACAGGGCCTTGGTGAGGCCACTTCTGGAGTATTGTGTACGGTTTTGGTCTCCTAACTTGAGGAAGGACATTCTTGCTATTGAGGGAGTGCAGCGAAGGTTCACCAGACTGATTCCCGGGATGGCGGGACTGACATATCAGGAAAGACTGGATCAACTGGGCTTGTATTCACTGGAGTTCAGAAGAATGAGAGGGGATCTCATAGAAACGTTTAAAATTCTGACGGGTTTAGACAGGTTAGATGCAGGAAGAATGTTCCCAATGTTGGGGAAGTCCAGAACCAGGGGTCACAGTCTAAGGATAAGGGGTAAGCCATTTCGGGCCGAGATGAGGAGAAACTTCGTCACCCAGAGAGTGGTGAACCTGTGGAATTCTCAACCACAGAAAGTTGTTGAGGCCAATTCACTAAATATATTCAAAAAGGAGTTAGATGTAGTCCTTACTACTAGGGGGATATCAAGGGGTATGACGAGAAAGCAGGTATGGGGTACTGAAGTTGCATGTTGAGCCATGAACTCATTGAATGGCGGTGCAGGCTCGAAGGGCTGAATGGCCTTCTCCTGCACCTATTTTCTATGTTTTTATCTTTGCCCCCTTAGACCAGAGGGCTACAAACGAGCACACCTGGTGCACAACTAGCTTGGTTGTCAATTGTCAGTGTCGACCGGTACGCTCGCGGCCTTCCGCGAGAGGTGGGCACCGGAGGGACTGGAGTGCATTATTACCCCCGGCAACCAAATTTTACTTTGATTTTATTAGTTTTAAAGTCTAATTTATTTTAAATGCTGGTTTTAGTGTCCCCCTCCCCTTTTATAGGGGGCACTTGGAAAAAAAACTATGATTTTAGTGCCCAAAAAAAAGGGCACATGAAAAGTGTTTGGAGTGTCCCCCAGATCGGGGGGCACTTGATTTAATTTATTATGTTTTCCTCAAAAGTGTTGTCAATTGTCATGCCAAGGGTGCCATCAGCCAGTCCAGGCAGCGGGCGGTCAAGGGGGTCGTTCAGCCCCACTGCCTGCCTCTCTTCCGCGCTTACATCCGAGCCAGGGTGTCCCTGGAGATGGAGCATGCAGTGTCCACCGGTATGCTCGCGGCCTTCCGCGAGAGGTGGACGCCAGAGGGACTGGAGTGCATCGTTACCACCGGCAACCAAATTTTAATTTGATTTTATATGTTTTAAAGTTCTATTTGTTTTATTGCTGGGTTCTTAGCGTCCCCCAAGTCAGGGGGCACTTGCATAATTTGCCTCTCGATGCCCAAAAAAACCCCACAAAAAAACCCACAAAAAGACAAAAAAAAGGGCACTTGTTTGAAAGTTTTGGAGTGTCCTGCCCCCCTTTAATCAGGGGACCTTTGATTTAATTGTTTGTTTGTTCACAGCAAAAGAGTTGGCAATTGTCAGGCCAAGGGTGCCATCAGCCGGTCCAGGCAGCAGGTGGTCATTCAGCCCGACTGCCTGCCTCTCTTCCGCACTTACATCCGTGCCAGGGTGTCCCTGGAGATGGAGCACGCAGTGTCCGGTACGCTCGCGGCCTTCCGTGAGAGGTGGGTGCCGGAGGGACTGGAGTGCATCATCAACCCCGGCAACCAAATTTTAATTTGATTTTATATGTTTTAAAGTTTAATTTGTTTTTATTGCCGGTTTTAGTGTCCCTCTCCCCTTTTATAGGGGGTACTTGTAAAATTTTTGGTTTACTTGCCCAAAAAAACCACAAAAAAAAACATTAAAAAAAAACAAAAGAGGGCCTTGAAAAGTGTTTGGAGTGTCCCCCAGATCAGGGGGCACTTGATTTAACTGTTTAATTTTGTTTTGCAAAAAGAGTTGTCAATTGTCAGATTTGGCACCACTGTGTCAAGCTTTACTGTACCTCACTCTCCTCTGCCAAAACCACCTACTAATCCAAAATTATCCTGGAAGCAAGGATATCCCTAGGCGCCTCTTCTGCTCTAACCACCCCCTCGAACTGGTATTAAAATAATGAGCAGTCCATTAACTCATAGGGAATTTTTGAAACATTATTAGAACCATACCAAATGTTATCTGACTTAAATGAATTTGAAAGCAGACTAAAATGACAACTATAAAAAGGGAAGTAAAACATTTGAAAAATGCAACAAAAAAAATCACTTTAAAAGTCCCTACAGCACACATGGAGGCAGAAATATTGCTGCTAGGCAGTACTACAACCCTCACAAAAAGTCATATTTCAGCCAATAAAAACAAATTCAGTAATAAATTGTAATCAGTGGTCACCTGCATGACTGTGTTGTAGCTCTTGCCATGCCACTTCACAATGACTCTGTCCCCTCCCTTGGAGACTTATGGAGTTTGGCTGGACAGTGTCATGTCGACCCACTGAAGACGGCTCGGAGGGCTCTTCCTGAAGTTTTCCTTCCAGACTACACTTCAGTTTCTGGATGCTTTTGGTGGCCCTTTCTGCAAGCAATAGTCGTAAAATGGTAATTTAAGAAAGACAAAATGGACAAATACACATGATCTGCAACACAAAACATATTTACAATCAGTTTGATTTACAGATAAAGAAAACACATGTTTGAACAGTGTGAAAGGGCTTTGCTCTTTTGTCACCATTCTTCATCATACCATAGGGTGCATGTTAAATTCAACAAAAGGTGAGAGATACAGACCGGAGCTGTCCACTCAACAACAACTTGTATTATAGTTATCACATTTTCTAAACACTAAGACTGACAAGATAGTCATATTCTAGTCTTCGTTCCAGTAAAGATGAACAAATACAAAGAGCACCTCAGCTTTTCACCATATATATTAATGTGGATGAAGGAAAAGGGAGTTGTATATCCAAGTTTGCAGATGACACTAAGCTAGAAAGCACAGTAAATTTTGCAAATGGGAGCAGGAAGTTACAAAGGGGCATAGACAGATTAAGTGAGTGGGCAAAACTGTAAAAAATGGAATTGAATGTAGGGAAGTGCAGAATCTTAACATTAGGGTCAGGCCACTCAGAACTGAAATCAACAAAACAACTTACATTTATATACGTAAAACGTCCTGAGGCGCTAAACAAGGGCGATATCAAAAAACATTTTTTACACTGAGCCATAGAAGGACATATCAGGACAGATGACCAAAAGCTTGATCAAAGAGGTAGGTTTCAAGGAGCATCTTAAAAGAGGTAAGAGAGGTAGAGAGACAAAGAGATTTAGAGAGGAAATTCAAGAGCATAGGGCCAAGGAAGCTGAAAGCACAACCGCCAAAGATGCAGCGATTAAAATCAGGAGTGTGCAAGAGGCTAGAATTGGAAGAGAGCGAAGATCTCGAAGCACTTTTTCACACAAAGAGTAGTGGAAATCTGGAACACCTCCTCCATAAAGTTGTGGATGCTGGGATAATGGAAATTTTTAAGACTGAGTTCGAGAGATTTTTGTTAGGTAAGGGTAGTAAAGGGATATAGATCAAAGGTGAGTAAATGGAGTTGAGGTACAGGTCAGCCATGATCTGACTGAATGACAGAACAGACTTGAGGGGCTGAATAACATCCTCCTGTTCCTATGTTACTATGTCAGTCTACCCAATGCTTAACTGGTGAAATATTGCAACTCAAAGAAGGTTAGATATTGGACAAGCAGTCTGACAATGTAGAAGTAGTGATGGGGTTGAGAGGTAGTGGAAAGGTAGAGCTAGGGAAGGAGCAGTGGCAGCTGAATAATCTCCTCACAAGTGCTTTTGGAAGTGAAGATGGAGGAGCCAGGGAGAAGAGTTTATGAAGATGGATGGTAATGGAGAAAAGAAGCTGAGGGTTCTTTGCTCTCAAGGATCATGGAGTAGTGACTAGTTTTGGCAGGACCTGAAAGGACATGATATGGTCCAGCCAGATAGATGTTAGATGCATGCCAGATAAAAGAACCAGAGGGCAGACGAGGAGAATAAATTTTTATGCAGTGAACTGTTACAATGCCTAAAACTGTGATAAAAGTAGATTCAATAGTAACTTTCAAAAGGGAATTGGATATACCCTGTATACTTAAAAAGGAAAAATGTATATAGGAACAGGACTAACTGAAAAGCTCTTTCAAAGAGGCGGCACAAGCAAGTTGGGCTGAATAGCCTCCTTCTGTGATGTATAGTTCTATAAGGTCTGCACCCTTGGAGTTGAGGGAACGAAAATGGTACCATACTGGGAGATCAACTGAGATGGGAGAAAGTAAAGGTTTTGCTAGGGAACCAGAGCATCAGAGGTGGACGTGAGGTAGTGGTTAAGCAGATCGGCAGCTAGAGAAGCATTGTGACGAATAAAGGGCCAAAAGGCTAGACAGTTGGAATTTAAAAATTGCAGTTGTAAGCGACTTGGAATAGTTTTTCCAGGGATAGACAGACATCGAAGAAATTGGGATTGGAAGACGGTAGAGGGACATCATAGAAATTTATGGCACAGAAGGAGGCCATTCGACCCATTGTGTCAGTATCGGCCGAAAAAGAGCTATTCGCCTAATCCCACTTTTCAGCTCTTGATCCGTAGCCTTGTAGGTTACAACACCTCAAGTGCATATCCAAGTACCTTTTAAATGTGGTGAGGGTTTCTGCCACTACCATCCTTTCAGGCAGTGAGTTTCAGACCCCACCACCCTCTGGGTGAAAAGGTTCTCCTCAACTCCTCTCTAATCCTTCTACCAAATACTTTAAATCTATGCCCCCTGGTTATTGACCTCTCTGCTAGAGGAAATAGGTCCTTCCTATCCACTCTATTTAGGCCCCTCATAATTTTATACACCACAATCAAGTCTCCCCTCAGCCTCCTCTGTTTCAAACAAAACAAACCCAGCCTATCCAATCTTTCCTCATAGCTAAAATTCTCAGTCCTGGCAACATCATCGTAAATCTCTTCTGTACCCCCCTCTCCAGTGCAATCACGTCGTTCCTGTAATGTGGTGACCAGAACTGTACGCAGCACTCTTGCTGTGGCCTAACTAGTGTTTTATACAGTTTAAGCATAAGCTTCCTGCTCCTATATTCTATGCCTCGGCTAATAAGGGAAAGTATCCCGTATGCCTTCTTAACCACCTTATCGACCTGTTCTGCTACCTTCAGTGATCTGTGGACATGCACTCGAAGATCCCTCTGTTCCTTTGCACTTCTCAGTATCCTATCATTTATTGTGTATTCCCTTTGCCTTGTTAGCCCTCCCCAAATGTACTACCTCACATTTCTTCGGATTGAATTCCATTTGATACTTTTCTGCGCACCTGACCAGTCCATGATATCTTCCTGCAGTCTACAACTTTCTTTCTCACTATCAACTACATGGCCAATTTTGATATCATCTGCAAATGTCTTATCCATGCCCGCTACTTTGAAGTCTAAATCATTGATATGTACCACAAAACTAGGGACCTCGTACTGAGCCCTGCGGAACCCCACTGGAAATAGCTTTCCGGTCACAAAAACATCCATCGACCATTATCCTCTGTTTCCTGCAACTGAGCCAATTTTGGATCCAACTTGCCACTTTCCCTTGGATCCCATGGGCTTTTACTTTTCTGACCAGTCTGCGATATGGGACCGTGTCAAAAGCCTTGCTAAAATCCATATAGACTACATCAAATGCACTACCCTCATCAAACCTCCTTGTTACCGGCTCAAAAAATTCAATCAAGTTAGTCAGACATGACCTTCCCTTAACAAATCCATGCTGACTGTCCTTGATTAATCTGTGCCTTTCTAAATGACGATTAATACTGTGCCTCAGAATTTTTATCCAACAATTTGCCCACCACCAAGGTTAGACTGACTGGCTTGTAATAACTCGGTCTATCCCTTTTTAAACAAAGGTAAAATGTTAGCAGTCTTCCGGCACCACACCTACAGCGAGAGAGGATTGAAAAATGATGGGTCAGTGCCTCTGCTATTTCCTCCCTTGCTTCTTTTAACAGCCTGGGATACATTTTATCCAGGCTTGGTGATTTATCTGTTTTTGAAGATGCTAACCTCTTAATACTTCCTCTCTCACTATGTTTATCTCATCTAATATTTCACACTCCTCCTCCGTAACTACAATGTCTGCATCGGCCCTCTCTTTTGTGACGACAGATGCAAAATATTCATCAAGAACCATACCCACATCTTCTGCCTTGCGCACACAGGTTACCTTTTTGGTCTCTAATAGGCCATACTCTTTCTTCAGTTATTTGTTTTGCTCTTTATGTATTTATAAAGCATCTTTGGGTTTTCCATGACTTTACTTGCCAATATTTGTCACGCTCTCTCTTTGCTTTCCTAACTTCCTTTTTAATTTCATCTCTGCACTTTCTATTGTAGTCTTTCTGCAGTATTTAGTTCTCGGTATCTGAAATAAGCTTCCCTTGGGTGGTGAGAGAGGCTACAGAAGATGACAAGATCAAAAGGGTGGCTGTGAATATTATGAGAGCGTTATGGATAAGACATTCTTGGGTGGAGCTAATGGCTTGGTCGGTGATTAGTTCTGGTGTCATATAAATGCAAGTTGCTGTTCTAAGTTAATGCACTTTCAAAATTAACATTTTTACTTTTTCTTCATTTCAATTCCCATCACTAAAATAACCCAGCTCAAACGAAAACCACTTCTCTGCAATGACACAATCCACATTATGTGTACATGATGGTGAATCTGAAAGGAGAGCTGAAAGTGGTTCACAAACCTATGTTGGGTTTCCTTCTGTTACATATTTGTAAACAAATGGAAAAGTGCTGAAATGTTTATTTCTTATAAACACAGCGCTTTTAACAGATCACTCATTATTTTTTTAATCCACATCCCAGTAGGATTACCACTTGAACCCGACTGTAATCTGAATGATTGATCGTTTGCCCTACCAACCAACTTGCAATTCAGAAGGTCCAGAAAATTGACCAAACTCTTATCTCGGCATGGTAAACACTTAGATGCAATACGAATACAAATATTTGGGATTGTTTTTTCCAGGGACAGACATAGAAGGAACTGGGATTGGAAGGGGGAAGGGAGATGTGGGCGTTGAGACACACAAGAGAGGCCACAGAGAATGGCAAGATCAAAAAGGTGGCTGTGAATGAGTGGGAGAGCTTTATGGATAAGACATTCCTGGGTAGATGCCAATAATGCAATGTGTAACTTGTCAATAAGTAGAGATGTTCACCACACTCTTTGGAGACTGACCTCGGCCTTGCGAGCTGAGCCTTTAACCGACAGCTGTCTTTTGCAGGCAAGCTTCCCCCACCAAGTCACTCACCCCTTAAGCCTTTCAGATACGTATCCAATTCCTCCTCGATGTCTGAGTCACAAGAGGCCTTCATGTGGTCTAGACAACGAAAGGTTAAAAACACCTTTCGACCAAAAGAACAATGTTTACAGTAAAAGCTGACGATAATTTGAAACGCTCCGTGCGGCTTTTGGTTAAACTCCAGCGCCGCTGACAGGACGCCGCCCCTGGACCAATCAGCACCGAATTCAAATTAAACTTTCGGCTTCCTTCACCACAGAGACATCAGACACAGGCGCCACTGCGATGGATGCTGGGAGTCGTAGTTCAGCTTGCTGGGGTCCGTACCTTTGCTGAAGTAGCGACAGCGAGTGAAAGAAATACAACTCCCAGGAGAGCTTGCGAAGGAGACGCCTGCGCAGTTCCCTGCCCCCTCCCGGTGAACGTCGTTTTCTCATTCCCGCCCACTACTGCCGACCATTGCCGTCGGCGCCGTGACGTCATATCGGCGTTGGTCATTGGTCGAGCGGCGCGTCAATCGGGAGCGGGGTCCCGCCCACTGTCAACCGCCGTCCTTCTTGACGGCACCTGCCTCGCTCGCGCCGCGCACATGCGTCAATTGAACCTCCCCGCTCCCCCCCCATCTCCTCCATTCTGCTGGTGTCGCCGCTATGTGGAATAATCACGTTATTGCCGAGCAACGGACAGGCTGCTGATGTTTGTTAGAGCCTGGGCAGGGCGGTTGCACGGCTAGGGTGAGTGTGCCTCACAGATTTACAGAGCTAGTAAAGCAAAAAGCTGGGCAGGAGCCACTGTAGCGGGTTGTATAATCGGAAATGAAATAGCGGTTCTAACTGCTGTCGATTGTGTATAAAATGTCGGTCCTGGGAGGGGGTGACTGACTGACTTTGGAAGCGGCGGCCCCGCACTCACTGCTGATGGGTCGCGGTTCGCTGACTGAGGGGGAGGGTTGATTTAAAAAATAATCTTTTTTCCTTTTAAATTATATTTTGATGGTCGACTTATGCACTCCGCTTCCCAATGAAACTGGGTGGGTAGGTAGGTGGGAGGGGGTGGCGGGAAGGGAAAAGACGCTTCAGGTTCAAATGGCAATCCGTTACTTAAAGGCACGGCTGTCTTATTTCATTAATGCTACCTGCAGGGCTGCTACCTACCTACCTACCTACCTTCGCCCCCAATATATCATTCTTTTTGTAAGCTATGTATGTGTTGATCACGTTGGTGCAGTGAATCTGGATGATTTTATTATACAAGTTAGGTCGAGGTTTGATTTTTTTTTTTGCAACCCTTTAATTTCACGGTCGTGTAATTTTTTTAATCCAAAATTTTACAAATTTGCGTTGTTGCCCGATATATATGTCATGAGATCAAAATGAACAGTGTAGAACCCGGTAAATTATCATTGCATTGTTTTCCTAACAAAAGGGGCTTTGGGTTATACCACTGAATCCCATCTGAAGATCTGTATCAATGTTTTTTTTTGTCGACCGTTAGCGATACTTGATATCTACAGAAATTCCCGTTATTTTTTTTAAACAGATGGTCCCAAATTCTAATCAATTATCCTTTAACCGAACCCATTCGGATTGCTCGAAAGAATAGCTGCAGTGATAGCTGCTAGCATTGCTGGTAGCGACTATTAGCACATTTCTGGCAGACTGCCAGTAATAGTAGGGATATGGCAAATCATGTTTACCAGATTTTTCACGACATACAATTTGGAAACACTGAATAGTCGTAATTAGATTGTATTGAATTATTGCCCTTTTTAAAAAAAAAATGCACTGAATTCTTGTATAAAATTCTTTTGAAACGTTTCACAGGAAATGTTTCCCCTTCCTGTACATTCCCTTTCCCGCTAAGGAGTCACATGAAACTGGCTGGAGTGTTTCCTTTTTGGCTTTCGTTTCAGCAATGTGTTCTTTTCCTGTGTCTTCTCTCGAGCCACTTACCAAGGAGGTTGGGTCTAATTCATTTCAGTCAGATATATTTTCAGCATTTTTGACAGTGAAACAATGGATTATTGTGTGGGGTTTATAAAAGGAATGGGCAAGAAAAAAACGTTAGTTGTCATAAAATTAAAGGAAAAATTAGCAGGTATAGTAGAACATATTTTAGTGTTGAATTTTTTTGTGAAAAAAAATGAATTGGAAGGTCACTAAAGACTTCTATTTCGAGTGAGAATAGTTGGATGGAACAGCTATTCATTGGCAATGGCAGTTGAAAACAAGTATGGACTCCTGTGCTGGGGTAGTATTTAGCCACTGAAACTCAAGCAACTGAGTCTTGTCTTGTTGATTTGTCCTGTTTGAAATTTTTGAATCTGGAGGTTCAGAAAGCTGTTAAATACTAAGTCCTAAAAGATTAGTGAAGACAAACTAGGTCCCTTGCAGTCAAAATCAGGTGAATTTATAATGGGGAACAAAGAAATGGCAGACCAATTGAACAAATACTTTGGTTCTGTCTTCACGAAGGAAGACACAAATAACCTTCTGGAAATACTAGGGGACCGAAGGTCTAGTGAGAAGGAGGACCTGAAGGAAATCCTTATTAGGTGTGAAACTGTGTTGGGGAAATTGATGGGATTAAAGACCGATAAATCCCCGGGGCCTGATAGTCTGCATCCCAGAGTACTTAAGGAAGTGGCCCTAGAAGTAGTGGATGCATTGGTGATCATTTTCCAACAGTCTATTGACTCTGGATCAGTTCCGATGGACGAGAGGGTAGCTAATGTAACACCACTTTTTTAAAAAAAAGAGGGAGAGAAAATGGGGAATTAAAGACTGGTTAGCCTGACATCAGTAGTGGGGAAAATGTTGGAATCAATTATTAAAGATGAAATAGCAGCGCATTTGGAAAGCAGTGACAGGATCGGTCCAAGTCAGCATGGATTTATGAAAGGGAAATCATGCTTGACAAATCTGCTAGAATTTTTTGAGGATGTAACCAGTAGAGTGGACAAGGGAGAACCAGTGGATGTGGTATATTTGGACTTTCAGAGGCTTTTGACAAGGTCCCACACAAGAGATTGGTGTGCAAAATTAAAGCACATGGTATTGGGGGTAATGTATTGACGTGGATAGAGAACTAGTTGGCAGACAGGAAACAGAGTCGGGATAAAAGGGTTCTTTTCAGAATGGCAGGCAGTAACTCGTGGCGTGCGGCAGGGCACAGTGCTGGGACCCCAGCTCTTTACAATATACATCAATGATTTAGATGAAGGAATTGAATGTAATATCTCCAAGTTTGCAGATGACACTAAGCTAAGTGGTGGTGTGAGCTGTGAGGAGGATGCTAAAAGGCTGCAGAGTGACTTGGACAGGTTAGGTGAGTGGGCAAATGCATGGCAGATGCAGTACAATGTGGATAAATGTGAGGTTATCCACTTTGGTGGCAAAAACACAAAGGCAGAATATTATCTGAATGGCGGCAGACTCGGAAAAGGAGAGATGCAGTGAGACCTGGGTGTTATGGTACATCAGTCATTGAAAGTTGGCATGCAGCTACAGCAGGTGGTGAAGAAGGCAAATGGTATGTTGACCTTCATAGCTAGGGGATTTGAGTATAGGAGCAGGGAGATCTTACTGCAGTTGTACACGGCCTTGGTGAGGCCTCACCTGGAATATTGTGTTCAGTTTTGGTCGTCTAATCTGAGGAAGGGCGTTCTTGCTATTGAGGGAGTGCAGCGAAGGTTCACCAGACTGATTCCTGGGATGGCAGGACTGACGTATATGTGGAGAGATTGGATCGATTGGGCCTGTATTCACTGGAGTTTAGAAGGATGAGAGGAGATCTCGTAGAAACATATAAAATTCTGACGGGTCTTGACAGGTTAGATGCGGGAAGAACGTTCCCGATGTTGGGGAAGTCCAGAACCAGGGGATACAGTTTAAGGATAAGGGGTAAGCCATTTAGGAATGAAATGGGGAGAAACTTCTTCACTCAGAGTTGTTAACCTGTGGAATTTTCTACCGCAGAGTGTTGTTGATGCCAGTTCATTGGATATATTCAAGAGGGAGTTAGATATGGCCCTTACGGCTAAAGGGATCAAAGGGTATGGAGAGAAAGCAGGAAAGGGTTACTGAGATGAATGATCAGCCATGATCTTATTGAATGGTGGTGCAGGCTCGAAGGGCCGAATGGCCTATTCCTGCACCTATTTTCTATGTTTCAAAGCATTAAACATGTTCAATACTGTCTAATTTACCATGGGGGTGCACAAGCTTTTCTTCATCTTAGGCCACATAGGTGCATACAGTAAGAATAGTTTGGATCTCAGCACTGATCCCTGTGGCACCCCACTAGTTACTGGTTGCCAACCAGAGAATGAACCATTTATCCCGACTCTCTGTTTTCTGTTAGTTTGCCAATCCTCTCTCCATGCTAATATATTGCCGCCAATCCTGTGAACTTTTATCTTGTGCAGTAACCTTTTATGTGACACCTTGTCAAATTACTTCTGGAAGTCCAAATACACCACATCCACTGATTCCCCTTTATCCA
Source organism: Pristiophorus japonicus (assembly GCF_044704955.1). Classification (NCBI taxonomy): domain Eukaryota; kingdom Metazoa; phylum Chordata; class Chondrichthyes; family Pristiophoridae; genus Pristiophorus; species Pristiophorus japonicus. Next base: position 29,825,839 of record NC_091985.1, read on the forward strand.
CCCTGTTCGTTACATCCTCAAAGAACTCCAGCAAATTTGTCAAACATGACTTCCCCTTCATAAATCCATGCTGACTCTGCCTGACTGAATTTTGCTTTGCCAATTGTCCTGCTACTGCTTCTTTAATAATAAACTCCAACATTTTCCCAACCACAGATGTTGGGCTAACTGGTCTATAGTTTCCTGCTTTTTGTCTGCCTCCTTTTTTAAATAGGGGTGTTACATTTGCAGTTTTCCAATCTGCTGGGACCTCCCTAGAATCCAAGGAATTTTGGTAAATTACAACCAATACATCCATGATTTTTGGTCAGAAAACAATGGAAAATGTTTTTTTTCCCTCAAATTTGAGAGAAAATCAGTTTTTATTCATTCACCACCCAAAAAAACAGGAATTTATTAGTGGTAATAATTGAGTTTAAAGGTCCCTTGCTCAGAGGGACATGTGGACTTATTTCAAACTTTTGTCAATGGTATAGTTGTTGGGGACTGCACTGTGGAAGACTGTTTCTGATAGGCTCCTACAAGCAAGGAGTATATCATTTTCTAATTCATGTGGGAAGATATTCTTCAACAAAAATAAGTAAATGACCATATTTTTTTTTCTGTTCATTAGACTGATGACATATGTATTGCCCAGACAGCTCAATTAAGATCTGAATGATCAGGATTTCATTCAACATCAAAGTAGTTGATTGGTGTACGGTATCATGAATTTATATTTAACTCGAAAATTGTACTATTTTGTTCACTCAATGCATTCCATTAATTGGTAGAAGACTTAATTAACAAGGATCTAGATTGCATATAGATTTGAAAAATTATACTTTCCATAGATTATCATAAGCAAACCATTTCCTCTTGGCACAGTATTATGTTTGTATTGGTGCCACTGCAAGATTTTGGCTGTTACCAATCTGATGCATCATCACTAGTGGCAGTAAAGATGAAAACAAGTAAAGAAGTTTAGTAACTTTATTCCGTTTGAAGGAAAATGTTAATTTGGATTGTGGAAAGAGAGAGCAATTGTTTTCCAATCACCACCTGTAATTACTTTTATGTTTATCTTGTAAATTTAATACACAACTAAGTACTAATGTAATGTTTAATTTACCTTCCTGTTCTATCAGCCTGAATAAACCATTTATCTACAGGAGTTGCACTGAAAATAATACACTTTCAGTTTTTTGATATTTAATGTTTATATTCGAGAACTGAATGTGCATATTAAAATTTCTATACCTAAACCAATAAATTTTAGGTGCCCACAACATTCTGCCATCAAACCTTTCAGAAACTCTGTTTTCAGTTAAAATGTAACTTTAAAGCTTGTTAGATTATTCACGTAACTTATACAGTTCTAACTTATATTTTCAATTACATGGTATTTTAGTTATATCAATGGTTTAGATGGTTAGATATTTGTATGAAAGCGGGTTATTATTTTAAAGATCCCTTTACCTGACCGCAACACGATTCAACCAGTCATATTTGTTACAATTCAGATTTTTAAAAACTTATCATTCAGACGCCCTGATAATTTCTATAAGTGGACTGTGTTTCTTGCAATCTAAAATCGACAGCTTTTTCTTTCTGCCCATGTAGAGATAATGTAGCCAGTCTAACAATTAACTCTGATTGTAGTAAGTTGGATCCAAAGAAAATCACAGTATGAATGACAGTCGATATTACACCCTAAAGTAGATGTGTGTGGGCAATATACACTATGTTTGCACTTAAATAATATATAGAATTTTATACATTGTACATCTACTGGTAAACATACAGCATCTTAAAATGCATCACAGAGAATACATTATAGAAATAATTTATAATTCTGTGCCTTTCATGACCTCAGGATGTCTTGTAGTGCTTCACTGTCAATTAAGTACTTTTGAAATGTAAACACAGTTGTAGGGAAATTTGGCAAATATTTGCACACAGCAAGGTTCTACAGTCGGCAAAAAGATAAATGACCCGATAATCTGTTTCAGTAATGTTGGTCGAGGAATAACTATAGGCCCGGACACTGGGTGAAATTCCCCTGGTTTTCAAAAAGTGCCATGGGATCTTTTGCGTCAACCTGAGAAGGCAGATATGGCCTTGGTTTAATATCTCATCGGTTTAATATCTCATCTGAAAGACAGGACTTCTCAGTGCAGCACTCTCTCAGTAATGTACTGAAGTGTCAGCCTAGATTTTGTGCTCAAGTCTCAGGAGTGAGGCTTGAACCCACTGCCTTTTCGCTTGCAGGCGAGAGTATTACCACAGAACCAGGGCTGACTGAGTTCACTACTCAATCAGTTCCTTCTTGCAGTGTCTTGAAATAAAAGTAATTGCGTACTATAGAGTTTCAGGTGAAATACGTGAGCTGAACTCTCGTGACACTCGCTGAACAACCTTCAGAAGTTCAGTAGAACTGAAGAACCACAGACAGGAGTTGACTTTTATCCCAATTCAATTGAAGATGCAAATACTATGAAGGAAAACAGTTTAAGTAATATACAAAATGCACCCCGGTAACGATATTGCCCTCTGACTTAATGCAGAAACTTTTGTTGTGGAATCAGAACTCCCCACAGATGACTTTCATGCATACCAGCAAGTAATTTAGAACATAAGAATTAGGAGCAGGAGTAGGCCTGCTTATGATAGCGATTGGAAAGTGTACTCCTGTCTGATATCAGCCGATAACAAACTGCTTATAAATAAAGTCCCAAGCAGATCCATTTGGTAGATGTTGCAGAATATGTGATTTTGCACTGCTATAATCATATCATAGGTGGCCCCTCAAACGAGGATGCCTTGCTTCCATGCAAAAAAAGTGTTCCAAAGAAGGACCTAAAATTCCAGGTCCTGAACTACATCCTGAAGGGTGGAAGATGGTTGTGCGTGGATTTTTTTTTAAAACGTGTGGTGGCTGTTGCACACCACACTGCCCCAGGCCCCGATAACAGCCCTCCACAGTCTCTCACCGCTCCTTTGCCCCAACCTCGCCGCTTCTGCTGTATCTGCCCACGCTACAATCATCGACCTGGACCTTGATGACATCACTCTTCGCTGCCGTCACAGCTTGTGCTGCTCCCTGAGGTGGTATGCCTTCTCGCTGCTTGCCGCTCCTTTTATGGCCCCAACCTGCCGCTTCTGTTAATTTTTATAATTAAAATCTATTCAGTGCAAAGACGAATAAACTAAAGGAAGTCTTATCTGCCAAAAAGCTTGTAGGATTTCCTACAAGGTATGGAGGTAGGGGAAGAGGATAGATGTATCCGCATGTGCATGCTTTGGTCTGCAACACTTACTGATGTGTTTTTTGGACTTTCCGATCTCAAGCTTGAGTTAGTCTGGACCCTGGAATGTGGTAATGTGTGGGAGGGAGGGAGATAGCTGAGCAATTGGAAGGAGTTTGATGTTCTGAATAGTGAAGTTTTTATTTTATTTTCGGAGTATTTCCTGGCTCTGCAGTTGTATCAGAGAATTCTTTTTACTACAGTGTGATTGGATCGAGTATGTTTTGCTAAATGTTTTGTTATTGGGAAGAAACTATCTTGATGAACAATTTGTGTAGTATAATTGGTGCATGATCAATAACTGCTACTCAAGTGCAAAAAGTGTTTACTGTATGTCAGATTACTTTATTTCTCAATTGTAATATGTCAGCTTTTAGGCTATGGAGATCATGTGGAACACCTCACAAATTACTGGAGAATATTTTAGAAGCTGTTGTAATTTGATAACAGCCATTATTTTATCATTTGATAAGCATATTAAACATCTTATGGCCATAAAAAAATGGACCATCTTATTGAATCTAGATGTCTTTCAGTTTGAGTGTGGAGTGGGACAAAATCCCTTTCGTCCTTTATGTTGTGTATGGAGAAAGAGTCAGACTGAGCTCAAAGTAAAGTGTGACCGTACTCTCTTATTGCAGGTCTCCAGAGTGCGTCTCCAACCTGTGAAGCCGCCTTATATACCTGTGCTCCCAAGGGATTGTGGGATCCCTTGGGACTCTGGGGAATGAGCCCTCTGGTGGCTGTACAGAGTAAATACAAGTCCACATATATAACAACACTCCCCGCACCCTCCAAAGTCAATCGTGTAACTATTTACAATGTGAGTCGATCTGGGGCCCTTCTTGCCTTGGTTGATCGTCTCGGTGTGAAAGCTGGTGTTGTTGGATCATTTGTTGGGCCCTCGCTGGGCTGCTGTGCAGCTGGCCTTGCTGGGCTGCCTGGTGTGTTGGGCCCTGCAAGGCTGCTGTGCATGATGGGTTCTGCTTCGTGGTCAACCATGGTGTCGGTTGCCACTGGTGTGTGTGTTGGAGGATCAAAAAAGGTAGGGTCCAAGGTGGGTTGCTCAGGGTAGTCCGTGAGTCTGAGTTTGATTTGGTCCAAGTGTTTCCAGTGAATGAGTCCATTTGAAAGTTTGACCCGAAACACCCTGCTCCCCTTTGGCCACGACAGTGCCGGAAAGCCACTTGGGACCTTGTCCATAATTTAATACAAATACGGATCATTGACTTCAATCTCGCGTGACATGTTTGCACTATCATGGTATGTACTTTGTTGAATCCGCCTGCTCTCTACCTGTTCATGTAGATCAGGGTGAACTAATGAGAGCCTTGTCTTAAGTGCTCTTTTTATGAGCAGTTCAGCAGGTGGGATCCCAGTGAGTGAGTGTGGTCTCGTGCGGTAGATAAGCAGGACTCGGGATAGGTGAGTCTGCAGTGAGCCTTCAGTTACCCTCTTCAAGCCTTGCTTGATGGTTTGCACTGCTCTCTCTGCCTGACCATTGGACACTAGTTTAAACGGGGCAGATGTGACATGTTTGATCCCGTTACTGGTCATGAATTCTTTGAACTCAGCACTGGTAAAACTTGGCCAGTTGTCGCTCACCAGGACATCGGGTAAGCCGTGTGTGACAAACATGGCCCGCAGGCTTTCAGTGGTGGCAACAGACGTGCTAGGAAGGTGGCTCAACTGTGGCTAACAAGGGAAATTAAGGATGGTGTTAAAACCAAGGAAGAGGCATATAAATTGGCTAGAAAAAGTAACAAACCTGAGGACTGGGAGAAATTTAGAATTCAACAGAGGAGGACTAGGGGTTTAATTAAGAGGGGGAAAATAGAATACGAGAGGAAGCTTGCAGGGAACATTAAAAACTGACTGAAAAAGCTTCTGTAAATATGTAAAGAGAAAAAGATTAGTGAAGACAAATGTAGGTCTCTTGCAGTTGGATTCAGGTGAATTTATAATGGGGAACAAAGAAATGGCAGACCAATTGAACAAATACTTTGGTTCTGTCTTCACGAAGGAAGACACAAATAACCTTCCGAATGTACTAGGGGACAGTGGGTCTAATGAGGAGGAACTGAAGGATATCCTTATTAGGAGGGAAATTGATGGGATTGAAGGCCGATAAATCTCCGGGGCCTGATCATCTGCATCCCAGAGTACTTAAGGAAGTGGCCCTAGAAATAGTGGATGCATTGCTGATCATTTTCCAACAGCCTATCGACTCTGGATCAGTTCCGATGGACTGGAGGGTAGCTAATGTAACACCACTTTTTAAAAAAGGAGGGAGAGAGAAAACGGATTATTATAGACCGGTTAGCCTGACATCAGTAGTGGGGAAAATGTTGGAATCAATTATTAAGGATGAAATAGCGCATTTGGAAAGCAGTGACGGGATCAGTCCAGGTCAGCATGTTAATACGGATTCTTTTTCCCTCAATCTGTTTCAGCGAATACACTGACGCGAACACCTTCTTGCCTTTTCTGTAAAAGACCTTTATTGAAGATTCTCCGGCCGGGACTTGTCAAGACAAAGGAACACTCTCAATCAGAGCCTGTTTACCTTCCTCTGGACAAGCCCCTTTATAGCACGAAAAGCACAGTAGTTATACATTTTCAAAACATAACGCATTTGATTAGCGCTTGGTCTGTCCACTCCCTTTCTTCCTCCCCCCCCCCCCCCCCCCCCCTGAGTATGTCCAATGGCAGGTGAGGAGGTCTCCTAATTAGAGCTGGCCCTGAGGTCAGCTTGTTTATAGCCTCATTAAATTCTTCTTCTTTATCAGTAAAACCTATTTCCCTCTTATCAGTAAAAAGCATTACGTTATTCTCCCCTCCTAATTAGTGAAAACCATTATGTTACCTTCTATCTGTGATTGCTTTTTCTTTCCCATGACCCGTGTTTAACCACAACTCTCAGTAACCCCCTTTTTTTCTGTCGATTCTGCAATGTCTGCATCTTGACATTTCTATAGCTATTTTCCCATGATTCCCTATCTCCATCCCTCTGCCACATTTACAATCCTTCTGTATCCATTCTCAAGCATGGATTTATGAAAGGGAAATCATGCTTGACGAATCTTCTGGAATTTTTTGAGGATGTAACTAGTAGAGTGGACAAGGGAGAACCAGTGGATGTGGTGTATTTGGACTTTCAAAAGGCTTTTGACAAGGTCCCGCACAAGAGATTGGTGCGCAAAATCAAAGCGCATGGTATTGGGGGTAATGTACTGACGTGGATAGAGAACTGGTTAGCAGAGAGTCGGGATAAACGGGTCCTTTTCAGAAAGGCAGGCAGTGACTGGTGGAGTGCCGCAGGGCTCAGTGCTGGGACCCCAGCTCTTTACAATAGACATTAACAATTTGGATGAAGGAATTGAGTGTAATATCTCCAAGTTTGCAGATGACACTAAACTGGGTGGCGATGTGAGCTGCAGGGTGACTTGGACAGGTTAGGTGAGTGGGCAAATGCATGGCAGATGCGGTATAATGTGGATAAATGTGAGGTTATCCATTTTGGGGGCAAAAAACGAAGGCAGAGTATTGCAAATTAGGAAAAGGGGAGGTGCAATGCGACCTGGGTGTCATGGTTCATCAGTCATTGAAGGTTGGCATGCAGGTACAGCAGGCGGTGAAGAAGGCAAATGACATGTTGGCCTTCATAGCTAGGGGATTTGAGTATAGGAGCAGGGAGGTCTTACTGCAGTTGTACAGGACCTTGGTGAGGCCTCACCTGGAATATTGTGTTCAGTTTTGGTCTCCTAATCTGAGGAAGGACGTTCTTGCTATTGAGGGAGTGCAGCAAAAGGTTCAACAGACTGATTCCAGGGATGGCTAGACTGTCATATGAGGAGACACTGAATCAACTGGGCCTCTATTCACTGGAGTTTAGAAGGATGAGAGGGGATCTCATAGAAATGTATAAGATTCTGACGGGACTGGACAGGTTAGATGTGGGAAGAATGTTCCCAATGTTGGGGAAGTCCAGAACCAGGGGACATAGTCTTAGGATGAGCGGTAGGCCATTTAGGACTGAGATGAGGAGAAACTTCTTCACTCAGAGTTGTTAACGTGTGGAATTCCCTACCACAGAGAGTTGTTGATGCCAGTTCATTGGATATATTGAAGACGGAGTTAAATATGGCCCTTACGGCTAAGGGGATCAAGGGGTATGGAGAGAAAGCAGGAAAGGGGTACTGAGGGAATGATCAGCCATGATCTTATTGAATGGCAGTGCAGGCTCGAAGGGACGAATGGCCTACTCCTGCACCTAATTTCTATGTTTACCCAAGAACGGGCCTGCATAGTCGACGTGTATCCGAGACCACGGTTTGGAGGGCCAAGACCATAAACTTAGCGGCGCCTCCCTGCGTACATTGCTTTACTGCGAGCATGTATTACATGTGTGAACGCAGGACTCTTAAGTCCGCATCGATACCGGGCCACCACACGTGGAATCTGGCTATCACTTTCATCATTACGATGCCTGGGTGGGGTACTGTGGAGGTAATTGATGAAGGTGTCTCTGTCCTTCTTGGGGACCACTACTCGATTGCCCTACAGAAGGCAGTCTGCTTGTATAGACATTTCATCTTTGTGCTGCTGGAACGGCTTTATCTCTTCCTGCATTTCCACTGGACCAGCTCCCGTGAAGCACATAGCTTTTGACTAGAGATAATAAGGGGTCCTGGCTTGTCCAGGTTTTAATCTGCCAGGCAGTGACGGGTGATTGCTCACTCAAATGCTGACATATCAAGAAAGACTGGACCAACTGGGCTTGTATTCACTGGAGTTCAGAAGAATGAGAGGGGATCTCATAGAAATGTATAAGATTCTGACGGGACTGGACAGGTTAGATGTGGGAAGAATGTTCCCGATGTTGGGGAAGTCCAGAACCAGGGGACATAGTCTTAGGATGAGCGGTAGGCCATTTAGGACCGAGATGAGGAGAAACTTCTTCACTCAGAGTTGTTAACGTGTGGAATTCCCTACCAGAGAGAGTTGTTGATGCCAGTTCATTGGATATATTGAAGACTGAGTTAGATATGGCCCTTACGGCTAAGGGGATCAAGGGGTATGGAGAGAAAGCAGGAAAGGAGTACTGAGGGAATGATCAGCCATGATCTTATTGAATGGCAGTGCAGGCTCGAAGGGACGAATGGCCTACTCCTGCACCTAATTTCTATGTTTACCCAAGAATGGGCCTGCATAGTCGACTTGTATCCGAGACCACGGTTTGGAGGGCCAAGACCATAAACTTAGCGGCGCCTCCCTGCGTACATTGCTTTACTGCGAGCATGTATTACATGTGTGAACGCAGGACTCTTAAGTCCTCATCGATACCGGGCCACCACACGATGAAAGTGATAGCCAGATTCCACATTACGATGCCTGGGTGGGGTACTGTGGAGGTAATTGATGAAGGTGTCTCTGTCCTTCTTGGGGACCACTACTCGATTGCCCTACAGAAGGCAGTCTGCTTGTATAGACATTTCATCTTTGCGCTGTTGGAACGGCTTTATCTCTTCCTGCATTTCCACTGGACCAGCTCCCGTGAAGCACATAGCTTTTGACTAGAGATAATAAGGGGTCCTGGCTTGTCCAGGTTTTAATCTGCCAGGCAGTGACGGGTGATTGCTCACTCAAATGCTGACATATCAAGAAAGACTGGACCAACTGGGCTTGTATTCACTGGAGTTTAGAAGAATGAGAGGGGATCTCATAGAAATGTTTAAAATTCTGACGGCTTTAGACAGGTTAGATGCAGAAAGAATGTTCCCAATGTTGGGGAAGTCCAGAACCAGGGGTCACAGTCTAAGGATAAGGGGAAAGCCATTTAGGACCGAGATGAGGAGAAACTTCGTCACCCAGAGAGTGGTGAACCTGTGGAATTCTCTACCACAGGAAGTTGTTGAGGCCAATTCACTAAATATAATCAAAAAGGAGTTAGATGTAGTCCTTACTACTAGGGGAATTGAGGGGTATGGTGAGAAAGCAGGAATGGGGTACTGAAGTTGCATGTTCAGCCATGAACTCATTGAATGGCGGTGCAGGCTCGAAGGGCCGAATGGTCTACTTCTGCATCTATTTTCTATGTTTCCATAACCTTGGCTAGATCTGTGGGCTGTGCCATTTCCACCCCTGTGGAGGGCAATGGCAGCCTACTGAGAGCATCGGCACAGTTTTCTGTGGCGGATGGCGTAGTTGTATGCGGACAACGTGAGCGCCTATCTCTGGATGGGACCGATGCATTGGTATTTATCCCTTTTTACTCTCGGAAAACGGGGATATAAGTGGTTTATGGTCAGTTTCCAATTCGAATTGTAGCCCAAACAGGTATTGATGCATTTTCTTTACCCCTTGGACACATGCTAATGCTTCTTTTTCAATCATGCTGTAGGCTCGCTCAGCCTTAGACAGACTTGGATGCATAAGCAACTGGCTGTAGTTTCCCAAAATCATTAGCTTGTTGCAATACACATCCGACGCCATGTGATGACGCATCACATGCTAGTACCAAATGCTTACATGGATCATACAACACAAGCAATTTGTTTGAGAATAACAATTTTCTCACTTTTACAAAGGCATTTTCTTGGCTTTTGCCACAAACCCATTCTCCCCCTTTTCATAGTAAGACATGTAGTGGTTCTAGCAGTGTGCTGAGACCCGGTAAGAAATTACCAAAGTAGTACAAGAGTCCCAGAATCGACCGCAGCTCCGTCATGTTCTATGGCCTCGGTGCGTTCTCGTTTGCTTCCGTTTTCGCGTTGGTGGGCCTGATGCCGTCCGCGGCAATCCTCCTTCCCAGGAACTCCACTTCAGGCGCCAGGAAAATGCACTTCGAGCGTTTCAACCTGAGCCCCATGTGGTTGAGTCGACTAAGAACCTCCTCCCAGGTTCTGCAGGTGCTCTGTGTTCTGACCTGTGACCAAGATGTCGTCCTGGAAGACCACAGTGTGCGGGACCGACTTTAGTAAACTTTCCATGTTTCTCTGGAATATCGCCGCCGCTGATCGGATTCCAAACGGGCATCTGTTGTAAACAAAAAGACCTTTGTGCGTGTTGATGCAGATGAAGGCCTTCGATGATTCCTCCAGTTCCTGAGTCATGTAGGCTGAAGTCAGGTTCAGCTTCGTGACCGTCTTTCCTCCCGCCAGCGTTGCAAAGAGATCGTCTGCTTTTGGTAGTGGGTATCAGTCCTGCAGGGAGAAACAATTGATAGTTACTTTGTAATCGCCACAGATTCTGACGGTGCCATCCCCCTTGAGGACTGGGACAATAGGACTGGCCCGCTCGCTGAACTCGATCGGTGAAATGATGCCCTCTCATTGCAGCCGGTCTAGCTCGATCTCTACCCTTTCTCTCATCATGTACTGTACTGCTGTCACCTTGTGATGGATGGGTCGCGCCCCCGGAATTAGGTGGATCTGCACTTTTGCTCCTTGAAATTCCCCGAAGCCTGGTTCGAACAACGAAGGAAATTTGTTTGAGACCTGGGCACATGAAGTGTCGTCAGCGGGTGATAGCGCTCGGACGTCGTCCCAGTTCCAGCGTATCTTTCCCAGCCAGCTCCTGCCGAGCAGCGTGGGACCATCGCCTGGTACCACCCAGAGTGGTAGCTTGTGCACCATTCCATCGTAGGAGACCTTTTTAAGGTAGCACTGCCGATTACAGGAATCGGTTCTTTTGTGTAAGTTCTTAGTTTCGTGTGAACTGGAGTTAAGACTGGCCTTGAGGCCTTGTTGCAACACAATCTTTCGAAAGCCTTTTTGCCCATGATGGACTGGCTTGCGCCCATGTCCAGCTCCATTGACTCCGGGAGTCCATTTAGTTCAACATTCAGCATTATCGGGAGACAATTCGTGGTGAATGTGTGCACCCCATGTACCTCTGCCTCCTCAGTCTGAGGCTCTGGTTCGTAGTGATCCTCCGTTGATCTGTCCTCCTCTGCAACGTGGTGGTTTGCATGTTTAACAGACTTAGCAGCTCGCCTGCACACTTGTTGGAGGTGTCCCATTGTTCCACAGCCCTTGCAAACTTATCCTTTGAATCGGCATGAATGGAAATGATGATCACCCCTGCACCGCCAACAAGGTGTTAATGACCTTGCATTCATCACTCTTGATGGTGGACTCTGAGACATCTGCAGACGTGCAGCTGCAGGTATATGTGACCTGCCCTGTACGTTACGATTCGAAAACAACATCACTTTGTTCACAGTACTTGTCGCAGCACTTGTGTGCGGAGAGATTTGCTTAGTATTGTCACTGGCGGCAATGAACGCCTGGGCTATCGCTATGGCCTTACTCAAGGTTGGGGTCTCTACAGTCAAAAGCTTGCGAAGTATGGTTTCGTGGCTAATGCCAAGTACAAAAAAGTCTCTGAGCATGTGCTCCAAATGTCCTTCAAATTCGCAATGTCCTGCAAGGTGTGTCAGCTCGGCGACATAACTTGCCACTTCATGGCCTTCAGACCATTTTGTAGGTGTAGAACCGGTACCTCGCCATCAGAATTCTTTCCTTCGGGTTCAAATGCTCTCGGACCAGCGTGCACAAATCGTTGTATGATTTTTCCCTGGGTTTCGCTGGAGTGAGCAGATTCTTCATGAGGCCGTACGTTGGTGTCCCACAGATGGTGAGGAGGATCGCTCTACGTTTGGCAGCGCTCTCTTCCCCATCTATCTCGTTGGCCACGAAGTATTGGTCAAGTCGCTCCACAAAAGTTTCCCAATCGTCTCCCTCCGAAAATTTCTCCAGGATGCCCACTGTTCTATGCATCTTTGGGTTAGCTATCTGTATCTCGTCGGCAGTTGTTGTGTATGGAGAAAGAGTCAGATTGAATACTGAGCTCAAAGTAAAGTGTGACCTTAGTCTTTTATTGCACGTCTCCAGATTGCCTCTCCAACCTGTGAAGCCTTCTTAAATACCTGTGCTCCCAAGGGATTATGGGTTCCCTTGGGACTCCGAGGAATGAGCCCTCTGGTGGCTGTACAGAGTAAATACAAGTCCACATATATAACACTTTAGTTGCAGCATCCATATTGATCAGATGGTAATTCTGCTGTCTACTGGCAACCACGGTAAATACCCTGATGAGGTTACTGGTAATTCTGTTCTACTTGCCCACAGAGATATTTGACCTAAATTGATAGATTCTTCCTCCCTCATTTTCTCTCTCCTCCCTCCTTTTTCGGAAGTTTCCAAGAACCTGAGAGGAAAACCATTCAGACCACATTAGCTGATTTCTCCAGAAAGAATTAATAATCCCCCAAAATAGCATGTATCTACACCTGCTTTCAAAGCGGAAAAGCCGATATTTTTCCAGTATTTCCGAGTTACTCAACCCTCTAGTGCAAAGTATTACTTTTATGCCTTTTCCCTGTACTATCTCCAGTCTCTCTACCTCTCTTTCCTCCTTAAGACACTCCTTAAAACCTACCTGCCATCTTTTGGATGAGACGTTAAACCGACGCCCCGTCTGCTCTCTTGGGTGGATGTAAAAGAACCCATGGCAGTATTTTGAAGAAAACTGGGCAGTGGGGGGGGGGGGGGGTTTAATCCCTGGCCAATATTTATCCCACAATCAACATAAAACAGATTATCTGGTCATTATCACATTGCTGTTTGTGGGAGTTTGCTGTGTGCAAGTTGGCTGCCGTGTTAACCACATTACAGCAGTGATTTCCAAGACCTTGCTCTGTCTAGCCCATGTAGTAATTGGTGTGCAACAGCTACCTCACTTTTAAAAGAATTCACGCACAGGCATCTTCAAAATGATGTTCAGAACCTGCAACATCAGGTCCCTCATGGAAACACCCAAGAATTCTCTTTTTTTTTTTTGGTGTGGAAGCAGACCATCTTTGACCCCGAGGGACTGTCTAATACTATACTGTACAACAGTAATAAGTTGTATCTTGGTAACTGGAATCGGGCAGAAGAGTTCAAGAGTTTGATCAGAGTACTATATACTTTAAGCATAACTTCTTCCAACTTGTACTCGACTGTTTCACCTTCTAGTTCAACATTCTATTTGTTTTATTTGCTGCTTGGCTGTGATTGGACATGTTAAGCACTGATACTACCAATATCACTACAGTTGGTTCAACTTCATTTTTTGCTATCTTATCAACACTCTGAGTTCTTACCTAACCAATTTTTCTTCCTCTGTGCAGTAATATCTAAGTTAAATTTCATCTGTTGAAATTAAAACTTAGAAGCTCACGGATAATAATCTCAGGATTGTTACCTGAGCCACATGCCAATTGGCTTGGGGACAAACAGATTAGGTGGTCAAATACGTGACTACAAGAGTGGCATGGGGTTCGGGGTTTTGATTCATGGGGCACTGGCTCCAGTACTGGGGAAAGAGGGAACTGTTCCGTTGGACGGGCTCCACTTAAACCAGGCTGGGGCCATAAAAACATAAGAAAAAGAAACAGGAGTTGGCCATACGGCCCCTCAAGCCTGCTCCGCCATTCAATAAGATGACCGACTGATCATCGACCTCAACTCCACTTTCCCGCCCGATCTCCATATCCCTAGATTCCCCTAGATTCAAAAAATCTATCTATCTCAACATCCACAGCCCTCTGGGGCAGAGAATTCCAAAGAGTCACAATCCTCTGAGTGAAGAAATTCCTCCTCATCTCTGTCTTAAATGGCCTATCCCTTCTCCTGAGACTGTGACCCCTAATTCTAGACGCTCCAGCAAGGGGAAACAACCTCTCTACATCTACCCTGTCAAGCTTGTATGTTTCAATGAGATCACCTCTCATTCTTCTAAACTCCAGAGAATATAGACCCATTCTACACAATCGCTCATCATAAGACAACCCTCTCGTCCCGGAATCAATCTAGTGAATCTTCGTTGCACCGCCTCCAAGGCAAGTATATCCTTCCTTCGATAAGGAGACCAAAACTGTACAGGCCCTGTACAATTGTAACAAGACTTCCTTACTCTTGTATTCCAACTCCCTTGCAATAAAGGACAACATGCCATTTGCTGCCTTTTAATGCTTGCTGTACCTGCATGCTACCTTTTGTTTCTTGCACAAGAGCACCCAAATCTCTTTGAACACTTGGTGGCAAAAACATGAAGGCAGAATATTATCTGAATGGTGACAGATTAGGAAAAGGGGAGGTGCAATGAGACCTGGGTGTCAGAGTACATCAGCCATTGAAAGTTGGCATGCAGATACAGCAGGCGGTGAAGAAGGCAAATGACATGTTGGCCTTCATAGCTAGGGGATTTGAGTATAGGAGCAGGGAGATCTTACTGCAGTTGTCCAAGGCCTTGGTGAGACCTCACCTGGGATATTGTGTTCAGTTTTGGTCTCCTAATCTGAGGAAGGACGTTCTTGCTATTGAGGGAGTGCAGCGAAGGTTCACCAGACTGATTCCTGGGATGGCAGGACTGACATATATGAGGAGAGACTGAATCGACTGGGTCTGTATTCACTGGAGTTTAGAAGAATGAGAGGGGATCTCATAGAAACATATAAAATACTGACAGGACTGGACAGGTTAGCTGCAGGAAGAATGTTCCCGATGTTGGGGAGGTCCAGAACCAGGGGACACAATCGAAGGATAAGGGGTAAGCCATTTAGGACTGAGATGAGGAGAAACTTCTTCACTCAGAGTTGTTAACCTGTGGAATTCCCTACCACAGAGTTGTTGATGCCAGTTCATTGGATGTATTCAAGAGGGAGTTAGATATGGCCCTTAGGGCTAAAGGGATCAAGAGGTATGGAGAGAAAGCAGGAAAGGGGTACTGAGGTGAATGATCAGCCATGATCTTATTGAATGGTGGTGCAGGCTCGAAGGGCCGAATGGCCTACTCCTGCACCTATTTTCTATGTTTTTATGTATTGAAAAGTTTCTCACTATTTAATTAAAAAATTCTGTTTTTCTATTTTTCCTACCAAAGTGAATAACCTCACAGTTCCCTTCATATACTCCATTTGTTACCTTACTGCCAGTGTCCTTTCTAATCGAATAATTAGGGTGTAGGTGGGGCTTTAAACTAATGAAGCTGGTTGGAGGATTCAGGAAAGGGTAAATTCAAAAACAGCAAGGGAAATGTCAAGGCTGTAGAGCAGAGTAGCGATTTGGATAAAAATAAGCAGTGTGTCGGGAAGGAAAAAAGTTTAACAAAGGTAATAGGGGGAAAATAGGGAAAAAATTAATAGGTAAAGGAACTATGTCTGCTTTAAACATTCCCAAGAAAATAGATGAATTAAGAACAGAAATAAATGGATTTGATCTAATAGCCATTACGGAGAGGAAGGTGAGAACTAAATATTCCAGGATACTTGACTTTTTTTTAGAAGCGATAGGCAAAATGGAAAAGGAGGGCCAGTAGCCCAGATAATAAATGATGGGATAAAGCTAGTAAAGAGAAAGGATTGTAACTCAGAAAATTAAGATGTAGAATCACTTTGGCTGGAGCTAAGAAACAAGGGGCAGAAAACACTAGTGGGCGTAGTTTACAGACCCCCGAACAATAATCGTAGTGTCAGGCACAGTATAAATCAGGAAATGCGAGGTGTGTGTAACAAGGGCAATACAGTAATCATGGACTTCAATCTTCATACTGCAAATTTGGTTTGCACAGTCTGTAATAGTGTGGAGGACAAGTTGATGGAATATTTTCAAGATAGTTTTCTAGATCAGTATGTCGAGAAACCAACTGGGGAACAGGCTATTTTAGATGTTGTATTGTGTAATAAGATAGGGTTAATTAATAACCTTGTAGTAAAAGAGCCTTTGGAGAAGAGTGATCATAATATGATAGAATTTTATATCACGTTTGAGAGTGATTTAGTTAAGCTGGAAACTAGGATCTTCAATCTGGACAAAGCAAACTATGTAGGTCTGAGGGGCGAGTTGGCTAAGATAGATTGGGAAACTAGATTAAAAATATATGATAGTACATCAGCAATGGTAAACATTTAAAGAAATAATTTATAATTTGCAACAAATGTACATTCCTTTAAAGAATAAAGACCCCACATAATCCAACCGTGGCAAATGAGAAGTTAAAGATAATAGATTAAAGGAAGTGACTTCTAATATTGCCAAAAAGAGTAGTAAACCTGAGCAGTGGGAGGATTTTAGAATTCAGCAAAGGATGACCAAGAAATTGAGAGAGAGAAAAGAGAATGAGAGTAAACTAGTAATAAAAACAGATTGTAAAAGCTTCTATAGGTATGTAAAAAGAAAGTGATTAGCAAAAGTAAACATGAGTCCCTTACAGGCAGAGACAGGAGAAATTATAATGGAGAATAAGGAAATGGCCGAGACAGTAAACAAATATTTTGTATTGTCTTCACGGAAAAGACACACAAAACATTGCAGAAATAGTGGGGAACTAAGCGTCAAGTGAGAATGAGGAACTTAAAGAAACTAGTATTCGTAAAGAAATAGGACTGGACATATTCATGGGTCTAAACGCCAACAAGTCCCCTGGACCTGATGGCCTACGCCCTAGGGTTTTAAAAGAAGTGGCTAGAGATAGTGGATGCATCAGTTTTGATCTTACAGAATTCCCTAAATTCTAGAATGGTCCCCTCAAAATGGAAGGTAGCAAATGTAACCCCAAGAAAGGAAGGAGAGAGGAAACCAGGAGCTATAGACCATTTAGTGTGACATTTGTCGTTGGGAAAATGTAGAATCTATTATTAGAGATATGGTAATGGCACTTTGAAAATCATATGATTTGACGGAATTTTTTGAGTTTGTAATTAGTCGGGTAGATAAGGGAGGGGCACCAGTGGATATAGTGTATTTGGATTTTCAAAAGGCATTTGCAAAGGTGCCACATGAGGTTATTACACAAAATTGGGACTCATGGGATTGGGGATAATATATTAGCATGGTTTGAGTATTGGTTAATGAATAGAAAACAGAAAATAGGAATAAACAGGTCATTTTCGGGTTGGCAGGGTGTAAGTAATAGGCTACTGCAAGGATCAATGCTTTGGAATAAGCTATTTACAAGCTATCAATGACTTTGATGATGGCATCAAGTGTAATGTGACGATACAAAGCTAGGTAGGAAAGTAAGTTTGTGAGGAGGATGCAAAGGGATATAGACAGGGTAATTGGGTAAGAACATGGAAGATGGAAAATAATGTGGAGAAATGTGAAATTATCCACTTTGGTAGGAAAAATAGAAAAGCAGAATTTTTAAATAACTACTTCCATTAATATAGTGCCTTTCATGATCTCAGAAGTTCCAAAGCGCTTTGTAATGTAGGAAATGCAAGACGGCGAGAGACCAGGCGCACTGCTACATGAGCCTAGTTGTCCACAGCAAGATGTTGGCCGCAGGCACCACACTGAGTAGCACCCTTGATGGTAGGTGGTCCGAGTCGATGTATTTATTGATGCATTCGAAAGCATGGGCCTTATGCTAAACATCCGTAAGACAAAGGTCCTCCACCAGCCTATCCTCGCCACACAGCACTGCCCCCCAGTCATCAAGATCCACGGCGCGGCCCTGGACAACGTGGACCATTTCCCATACCTCGGGAGCCTTTTATCAACAAGAGCAGACATTGAACACGAAATTCAACACCGCCTCCGGTATGCCAGTGCAGCCTTCGGGCGCCTGAGGAAAAGAGTGTTTGAAGACCAGGCCCTCAAAACTGCCACCAAGCTCATGGTCTACAGGGTTGGAGTAATACTTGCCCTCCTGTCTGGCTGAGACATGGACCATGTACAGTAGACACCAAGTCGCTGGAGAAATACCACCAACGATGCCTCCGCAAGATCCTACAAATCCCCTGGGAGGACAGACACACCAACATTAGCGTCCTCGACCAGGCCAACATCCCCAGCATTAAAGCACTGACCACACTTGATCAGCTTCGCTGGGTAGGCCACATCGTTCGCATGCCAGATACGAGACTCCCAAAGCAAGCGCTCTACTCTGAACTCCTTCACGGCAAACAAGCCAAAGGTGGGCAGAGGAAACGTTACAGGGGCACCCTCAAAGCCTCCCTGAAAAAGTGCAACATCCCCACTGCCACCTGGGAGTCCCTGGCCAAAGACCACCCTAAGTGGAGGAAGTGCATCCTGGAGGGCGCTCGAGTCTCATCGCCGAGAGCAGGCAGAAATCAAGCGCAGGCAGCGGAAAGAGCATGCGGCAAACTGTCCCACCCACCCTTGCCCTCAACAACTATCTGTCCCACCTGTGACCGGGATTGTGGCTCTCGTATTGGACTGTTCAGCCACCTAAGGACTCGTTTTAAGAGTGGAAGCAAGTCTTCCTCGATTTCTGAGGGACTGCCTATGATGATGATGACTTAGGAAATGCAGCAGCCAATTTGCGCACAGCAAGCTTCCACAAACAGCAGTGTGACGTTGGAGTGGGACTTGAACCCACAACCTTCTGATTCAGAGGCGAAAGTGCTACCCACAGCTGACATTATTAAATGGTGAAAGATTGGGAAATGTTGGTGTTCAGAGGGACCTGGGTACCCTTGTACACAAATCACAGAAAGTTAACGTGCAGGTACAGAAAGCAAATAGTATGTTAGCTTTATTTAAATCCCCTCATGGCAACACCCCTCCTGATCTCTGAAACCTTCCCCAGCCCTACAATTTTTTGGGAACTCTGCATCCTCCACTGCTTTAGCTTCGCCATTTGCAGCTGTGATGACCCTAAAGTCTGGCATTCCCTCACCATACCGCTCTGCCTATCCATCTTCCTCTCCTCCTTTAAGACCCTCCTTGACCAAGCTGTTAGTCACACCTCCTAATATTTCCGTTGACTTGGTGTCGATTTATGTCCGATTACGCTTCTGTGAAACACCTTGGGACATTTTTCTATGTTAAATACGCTATATAAATGGTAGTTGTTGAATTATGGGCACAAACTCACGTTTTACAAGATACATGAACATGCACTGCCATTAATGGCTGTAGAACATGTTGCATGTAGCAACATATTTTACTTAAACGGGCTGGATAAAAATATTAGTGTACAGGGTATTGGTAATGTTAACCTATTAAAATGTGGAAGATCACTGACCATTATCTTAAATTTGATATGCTCTTTCCATAATGCTGTTTTTGTTGGTGTTACAAAATGCATGTAGTCTCTGCTGGATTCAAGCTTAGTCTCCATCATAGATGGTCCCTCGAACGAGGATGACTTGCTTCCACAAGAGTTCACAGATGTTTCAATGAAGGACCCGATGTTCCAGTCCTGAACTCCAGTTGAGGGGGTGGAAGATGCCTGTGTGTGAATTTTTTTAACGTGTGCACATCAGCCACCACTTGGGCTTGACAGAGCTAGGCCTTTATCCAGTGGCAAGGATTAACCAGGACGACTGGAGACCTGCTCTGCTGCACGGGCCCGGTGCATGCACACATCGCAGTGTGGGCTGGCCCGTGCTGCCCCAGGGCCCTCGTCTCTTCTGGGCTCCGTACCCTCATTCGCAGCAACCTCCGCCACGATGTTCCAGGGCCCGGCGCTCCAGCTCTATTTATAGCCCCGACCTGTGGTGTTCTCACACAGTTTAGTGGATGGAGAATGAATATCGAGAACTCCATGGACAGTGCCTTAATGTACCAATGTATGGAGTTGGTTGGTGCGATGAGCTACTTCAGTGTTATACTTCTTCGGGGGGTATAATGTTTGAATCGACTCCTGATAACATGAAATAAAATTTAAGTCTCCTAGCTTCCTACTGGTAGATTAACATTGCCAAAGTGTTCAACAATGAAAACACTGCCTTTGTTTTCAGACAGGCCTTCCAAATGGTCATTACTTTGTAATCCTCAGAGGAACAAATCTTATTTAATTTACTTAATTTGAGGCAGTACTAATTAAATTGTATATAATGTAGCTATTTTACTTAACAAATTGTAGATATGATATATTTTCCTTTCCATTTATAGTTACATTAGGTCAGTAAAATAAAGGCAGCATTGCTTGAAGATTAAATATTTCTTTATGTACTCCACCCTCATAACCTGGCACTTAGGAGTCAATAATTTTATTTAATGTGTGTTATTCAGTATAGCATGTAACTCAAATGAACAGAAAACATGAGCCAAGATCTCGATGCTCTTAAAATAGTGGAGAGCATTTGTTTTTATTAAACAGATGATTCTGTTCTGTAGGGTGCATGTGTTCTATAGTGCACTATGGGAGTACAGGTGCAGCGCTTAAAATCCGGGACTGAGGCCGTTCCAGATTCCGTGCTTTTCCGGACTTTTAATTTGCTTTCTGATATTCGGGTATTTCTGGATTTCGGAACGTCCGAAAGAGGGTTTCCCTCCGAGGAGCTGTTCAGGTCGTCTGGTGGGTCCTGCCGAGGAGGTTGTCGTCGGGCGGGCCAGCCCCACCGAGGATGTTGGTGTCGGGCGGGTCGGTGAGGGCGTAAGGCCAGCGACGGTGAGGCGGGCAGCAGTGGGGCCCAGAGATTGCCCGGGTCGTCTGGTCCAGATTCAGGAACTCCGGATTCTCGAGACTGCACCTATACCTTGACTACACTGACTGCAGCGGTTCAAGAAGGCAGCTCACCACCACTTTCTCAAGGGCAATTGGGGATGGGCAATAAATTCTGGCCTTTCCAACGATGCCCACATCCCTCAAATGAACAAAAGAAAGTTAGTTATAGAAATTGATTTGTTGAGCAAGCATTATAACTTCATAACATTCTATGTTGGATAAGACTGTATTTTGTCTTTTTCCATCTTCAAAATAATGTCTTTCTTTGCGCAGTGCTGAATTGTTACATGAGCACACAGTAGCTATGTATCTAATCTAATATTTTTTAAAAAACACCAGCTTTTTTTCTAACATTTATTGGTGTTTAAAAGTACCGCAGATTTAAATTGTTAAAATGAGAGAGAAGTGTTCAGTTTTAGATTTTCTTCTACGGCGCAGTTTAATATAGGTTTCATGTCAGGCGAAGTAATTGATAGTTGTCACCAGTTGCATTTTGGCTTTGCCAGTAGGTTGTGGGGTGAGACAAATAGAGAACAGTAATGTGGTCTTCCATGAAGATGTCACGGGCAAGAAATGTGAGTTCTAGTTTGACATACAAATGAGATTAATGTCAGAAGGTGAAAGCAGAGACTGGCAGTTGAGGAAGCAAGATCAGAAAGTAAAGGCATGCCAGCAATACAAATGCACATTAGATTATGTAAAGAAATTCTGTATTTAAAAAAAAAAGACTTGCATTTATATAGCTCCTTTCATGATCATCGGATGTCTCAAAATGCTTCACAGCCAATGAAGTACTTTTCAAGTGTAGTTACTGCTGCAATATAGGAAACGTGGCAGCCAATTTGCACACAAGCAAGCTCCCACAAACAGCAATGTGATAGTAACCAGATAATCTGTTTTTATGTTGATTGAGGGATAAATAAACACCGGGGATAACTCTCCTGCTTCATAATAGTGCCATGGGATCTTTTACGTTCATCCGAGTGAACAGATGGGGCCTCAGTTTAACATCTCATCCGAAAGATGGCACCTCTGACAGCACTGGAGTGTCGGCCTAGATTTTTGTGCTCAAGTCCCTGGAGTGGGACTTGAACTCAACCTTCTGACTCCGAGGCATGAGTGCTACACCTGTAGCATCAGTGCTATAAATAATTTTAATGGAAGTACATAGTGAGTGAAAATGATCACAACCTTCAAGCAGAAAACTTTGTTCATTGAATGCATGATGAAGATTTGAAACTGATGTACAGTAATTTAAGTGCTGTGAGTATTTTTAAAGTTTCAATGCATTTTGAAAGAGAATAATTGACCAATAAAGTTAATAGTATAGTTTCCATAATAGGTCTAACTCCCTATCAAGCACAAAGATGTATCATTAGTTGTTGTGGATTGGAAAGTACTTGCTTTAAATTAAATCTCTCCGAGGACTCTTACATGGGGCAGAGTTGGTTATGTATACAGTTTAAATGTTTGCATAGTCATGTCATAAATCAAAATCAGAGTTCTTTTGTCTCATATTTTCCAGTACTGGTGCAAATTGAATTTTCAGCTGAATGTTTTAAAAGTAATTGATGACATTATGAATTTAGAATGAAGCTTGCATTGGTGCAGATAGCTTGCACTTTTGAAGATATGATGGTGCTAAGATGGTAATTTCATTCAAATGCATTTTGTGGATGTTTAAAGAATATGAACAGATAGCAGGAATTTATTACTGGTATTTCAGTATTTTATATTAAAATAACACACTGTCTATTGCTATTGACCAATGGAGATCATGGCATTTCTTCCTAGCTTGATCTCTGTTACTGCTTAAAATTAACATTATTGACAAATGGTTGAGATAGCATTATGAGGCTATGAACATGCTTTTTAGATATGGAACTGAGCCGAAAGGAAAGTTCCAGGTTTGATCCCTGGTGTGTACTTAGTTGGCTGGTCTTGGTTAGGCAGCCAGTCTAGGTTCTACAATTGGCGTGCGTATCTCTGGGCTATGGAAGGAAAAAAAATAGTGAGTTTTCCTGCACCTGATGGCGGTAACCTGTTATGCTCATAATAAATGGTCAGACTGAGTACTGTGTCTAATGAGCAAGTGTGACCTTAGCTCCTTTTATTGTAGTTTCAGAGTGCAGGTACCTCGTGGGGTGGCCTGCTTGTGTACCGTGCTCCCAAGGGATGGAGGGATCCCTTGGGACTGCAACAGGTAGGCCCTCTGGTGGACAGGTGTGATGCAGGTTACAAGGTTACAAGTGATTAAATATAAAACATAACTGAGATGCTGGGTGATCATAAAATCACTTGATGACAACAGGTCTTATCACCCTGTTCAATAGACTGTTCACACTTGCAGGCTAGGCTCTCTGAGAATGACCATGGAATTATAGCCCAGCATTGGTCAGCTTCTTCAGGAGAAGAGGAAAGGATATTGGATGGTGGGGGGGCGGAGGGGAAGGAGAGGGAAAAACACAAGACATGCTGTTTGACATAATGAACCTTGAAGAAAAATGAAGTGGTTTATGCAATAACCTTCAAAAGACTAGTAGAAATTTTTATTTTCCAAGATATATGGTTTAATTCTTTTAAAAGTACTTTTGTGTCAGAGATTTCCTTTTGCAACCTTATTTTCCACGATCCCCACTAATCACTGTCATTATAGTGGGCAAGTCTTTTTAATTATTTCCTGCCATATCATGGGAAGGGAAGAGAAGGGTGTGTTTTCTTTTACAAATGAGAAGCTACAGCACATATGTATATGGACTTTCAAAAGGCATTTGGTAAAGAACCACATAATAGGCTTGGTAGCAAAATTGAAGCCCATGGGATTAAAGGGGTAGTAACAGCATGGATACAAAATTGGTTAAGGAGACGTGAGTTGACTGGCTTTTTTTTGTACTGGAGGGAGGTATACAGTGGTGTTCCTCAGTGTGCATTTTGGTGGGAAGAATGAGGAGATCAAATTCAAGTTAAAGGGGTGAAAGAACAGATTATGCATAAATCTTTGAAGATTCCAGGACAGGTTAACAAAGCAGTTAATAAACCATATGGGATCCTTGGCTTTTATAAATTGAGGCATAAGAGTACAAAAGCCAGGAATTTATGCTAAACCTATATAAAACACGAGTTTGGCCTCAGCTAGAGTATTTTATCCAATTCTGGGCACCACACTTTGGGATTACAGTTATGTGGATCGACTAGAGAAGCTGGAGTTGTTCTTGGAGCAGAGATGGCTCAGAAGAGATTTGATGGAGGTGTTTAAAATCATGAAGGATTTAGATAGAGTAAATAAAGATAAACTGTTTCCAATGGCTGGAGGATCGATAACCAGAGAGCACAGATTTAAAGTAATTGGCAAAAGATCCAGAGGCGACATGAGAAAAAAATTTTTTTATGCAATGAGTGGTTAGGATTTGGAATGCACTGTCCGATAGGGTGGATAAATATTTGAGGGGAAAACATTGCAGGGATATGGTGAAAGAGCGGATGAGTGGGACCAACTAGATTGCTCTACGAAAGAGCTGGCACAGACTCGAGTGACGAATGGTCTCCTCCTGTGCTGTACTATTCTATGATTCTATATAGATTCAAGATAGATATTGCAGACCCGTTGAATATCTCACAGGTGAGCAGACCCTATATAATGCTTTCATGTATGTGAAGGTTCCTGTAATTTATGTTGGCCAGAAATTTGCGATTCCGATGATGCGTATGCTCAGGTACACCGTCGTAAGCCTTCAGAAAGGCCCTGTAAGTTCCGGCTTTCCGCATACGTGAGAACCTGGAACTTGCAATCTGTCAAAGTTTGCCTTGACAGATTTACCGCACCGACTGAGAATTCACCTTTTGCTGGTGCAGAGTTGGGCTATTTGCCCAGCAAAGGCCACGAAGCCTTTGTGCCTGGTAAAAGCAGGCATAGGGCCTGCTTTCACCAGAGTACGGGTTAATATAAATCTTAAATTAAAAATTTAAGAATCAAGCATGGAAATTTTGGCCCGGATTAAAATGTTTAAAATTATTTTTCAAAAATTTACATTTTTATTTTCCTGAGATTTTTAATTAAATTTGAAAATGAGAATTTATATCTGCTGCCGTTGTCAGTTATTTGGAGATTCCCAATATGTTTTATGGGGATTCCGTTCGTAAATGGAATCCTCCTTTATGATTGGATGACCTAATCCCAGTGATGCTTCCGAACTGCCTGCATCCCTGGAATCCAAGGGTCTTTAGACAAGCGTACACTTGCAGGCCCAGGACCTGAAGTCTCCACAGCCTGCGAGCCTGGAGGTAAGTTTGTATATTTTTAACGGGTCGGAGGTGTACTCCGGAGGTACGTCTCCAACTACAAATTCCAGACCATTATCGCGTGGTAGTCGGCAAAAAGATTTCCCCCCCCCCCTGTGTTTTGTGTTTTGTGTTTTTATTGGAAGAAAACTTACCTATAAACCAAAATGGCCACTGCAACAGTAACAAATTGTAAATGTGGATTTTTTCCTTTTCTTCTCTTGGTATCAAACAGTCTGGTGACAGTTTAAAAGTTGGCATACAGGTACAGCAGGCGGTGAAGAAGGCAAATGGCATGTTGGCCTTCATAGCTAGAGGATTTGAGTATTGGAGCAGGGAGGTTTTACTGCAGTTGTACAGAACCTTGGTGAGGCCACACCTGGAATATTGTGTTCAGTTTTGGTCTCCTAATCTGAGGAAGGACGTTCTTGCTATTGAGGGAGTGCAGTGAAGGTTCACCAGACTGATTTCCGGGATGGTAGGACTGACATATGAGAGACTGGGTCAACTGGACCTTTATACATTGGAGTTTAGAAGGATGAAAGGGGATCTCATAGAAACATACAAGATTCTGATGGGACGGGACAGGTTAGATGCGGGTAGAATGTTCCCGATGTTGGGGACGTCCAGAACCAGGGAACACAGTCTTTAGGATAAGGAGTCGGCCATTTCGAACTGAGATGAGGAGAAACTTCACTCAGAGAGTTGTTAACCTGTGGAATTCCCTGCCGCAGAGAATTGTTGATGCCAGTTCTTTGGACATATTCAAGAGGGAGTTGGATATGGCCCTTATGGCTAAGGGGATCAAGGGGTATGGAGAGAAAGCAGGAAAGGGGTACTGAGGGAATAATCAGCCATGATCTTATTGAATGGTGGTGCAGGCTCGAAGGGACAAATGGCCTACTCCTGCACCTATTTTCTATATTTCTATGTTTCTAGAATGGTAGCCAGAACAGTAGAATATAAGTCTCTATGGGGAAAAAAATAGATATATTTGCATTGGAAACTGAGAGGAGCAGCCAAACAGTAAAGCAGATAAGGTGTGACTAAAGGTTCGAGAAGCTTATGCTTTACAGTGTACAAAGAAAGTGTGTCCCAGCTCATCTGCTGAAACAACCATGCCTTTGTTACCTCTAGACTTGACTGTTCCAATGCTCCTATCTTCCACCCTCCATAAACTTGAACTCATCCAAAATTCTTCACCAAGTCTCATTTACCCATCACTCCTGTGCTCACTGAGCTACATTGGATCCCAATCCAGCAATGCCTCAACTTTAAAATTCTCATCTTTGTTTTCAAATTCTTCCAAGGCTTCACCCCTAACTCTCTCTCTGTATCCTCCTCCAGCTCTACAACCACAGAGATCTCTGCGCTCCTCCAATTCTGGCCTCTTGTGCATCCCCAATTTTAATCGTGCCACCATTGACAGCTGTGCCTTCAGCTGCTGGGTTGTAAACCAATGTGCGTTAGAGTAGAGTTTGCTTGATGGCTGCTGCGTAAGGATGACACGCGAATTCGTTACACGTTAAGTGCCTTCTTAGTGCAGTAGGCAGCACATCAGTCTCATAATCTGAAGGTCCTGAGTTCAATCCTCAGAAAAGGCATTGATACTTGCAAAGATTTACCCCCCAGTCAGGGAGCACTTGTATAATTTGCCTCTCGGTGCCCTGAAAAAAAACACACAAAACCCTCCCCAAAAAAAAAGAGGACATTGAAAAATGTTTGGAGTGTCTCCCCCCCCCCCCCCCCCCCCCCTTTAATAAGGGAGCACTTGATTTAATTGTTCTCAACAAAAGAGTTGCAGAGCTGTTGGTGCACTTGAAAAGTGTTTGGAGTGTCCCCTTAATTTAATCAGGGGGCACTTGAACTAACTGTTTATTTGTTTCGCAACAAAAGAGTTGTAAGTTCTGGCATTCCCTCCCTATACCTCTCCACCTTGCTTTCCTTTTTAAGACGTTCCTCAAAACCTACTTATTCAACTAAACTTTTGATCATCTGTTCTAATATCTCCTTATGTGGCTCTGTTTCAAATTTTGTTTGATAGCAGTCCTGTGATGTTTTACTACATTAAAGACGCTATATAAATACAAGTTGTCATTGGGCATCCCTTGCCATTCCCTCCCAATGCTGGCATCGGTTGATAAAGCCCCTGCCCAGTGCTAACTTTATGGTGGGAACCATTTTATTCGATCCCAGGTATCCTCCGGCTCCCGCCCGCCAGTTCTGCTGTTAATCCCACCAGTTTCGGTCGGGAGACCATCCTGGATTATTTAATTAAGACCTGGGAGTTAAAATGGCCCGCCCGTCACGCTGTTTTCCCCTCGGAGGGAGGGTTTCCTGCCTGTCCCGCATATACCCTTCAGCACAAATGTAATTTGTTTCCATTCTCCTCCCCGCCCCCATCAGCCTGTCAAAATCAAGCCTGTTGTTTCCCTTTTTTTTTGTCCACTGTCTTATCAACTAGTTTTTCTTTCCAGTTTCTCTGGGTAGTTCATTTTTTTAAATCTTAGTGACATTAGCCTTATTCCAGTCAAGTAAAGGTACCTTCATTTTTGACTGATTGTTGTCCTGTTCAATTTTTATACTGAACATAATTATGTTATGGTTGCTATTTCCTAGATGTTTCTAAAACCTATATGACTACTTGTCCCACTTCATTTCCTGGAATCAAATCCAGGAGTGCCTCCTTTTCTGTTAGACTAAAAGAATACTGATCTTGAAAGGAATCCAAGACACATTGTAGTAACCCTTTTCTTTCTTTGCCACTAAAGAAAGATAGACCTCTCTTTTATTGATAGTGTCTTTCACAATCTCAGGATGTCCCAAAGCGATTTACAGCTTTTTGAAGTGTACTGTTGTAATGAAGTTACTTTTACTTTTCCCCCATTTAATCTTTGGGTAAGGCCCCAACCTGCGAGAGAACACCAGCGGCAGGTCGGGGCCATAAAAGGAGTGGCGAGCAGTGGCCTAGGAGCAGTGAGGAGGCCCCAACCTGCGGGAAAACACCAGCGGCAAGTCGGGGCCATAAAAGGAGCGGCGAGCAGCGCCCCGGGGGCAGCGAGGAGGCGTACCACCTCGGAGCAGCACGAGCTGCGACGGCAGTGAAGTGATGTCATCAAGGTCCAGGTTGGTGATTGGAGTGTGGGCAGATACAGCAGGAACGGCGAGGTCGGGCCGAAGGAGCGGCGAGAGACTGGACTGACGGGGGCCCAGGAGAGACGCGAGTTCGGGCCCAGGGGTAGCACGGGCCAGCCCACACTGATATATGTGCGCACTAGGTCTGTGCAACAGAGCAGGTCTCCAGTCGTCTTAGTTAATCCTTGCCCTGACTACCACATGTTTTTAAAAAAATCCATGCATAGGCATCTTCCACCCTTCAGGATGTCATTCAGGACCTGAAATTTTGGGTCCTTCATTGGAACACCTGTGATCGTATCCTTTTTTTGGCGTGGAAGCAAGTCATTCTCGTTTCGAAGGACCGCCTATGATATGATTTCTGCATGCATTTCTGAGTTGTCTATGTATCTCTTCCTCTGACTCCACACCTTTTTGTCAGTGGTTAAATTATAACACCAATAGAATGACTGTTCCTTTCCTAGTATCCTTGACTCTAACCAAGTAGATCTTTTACACCATCTCCTGTTTTCGAATGGTGTAATGGAATCTTTGATTAACTGTCATCCCCAACTTCCATTTTTCCTGTTCTGTCCCTCCTAAATGTTTTGTAACCAGTAATGTTTTACTCCTAGTCCTGCCCTAACCTGAGCTATGCTATTGTATCAACCCCATCTCCATAGCAGTTTGTCCTCCAGCTCACTAGTTTCATTCACGATACCTTGTGCTTTTATGTACATCCAAGTCATCTCTCTCTCATTTTAATCCCTCCTCCTAATTTGTTGTTTCTAACTTTGCTGCAATGAAGGTAAAAACTCAGTGATTAGATACGGTGATGGGGGAGGAGCTGTAGGTTCTATCTGGATGGATGAGTTCAACTGGATCAAATGGGTTTCGTCTTCTATATCTATGTTGTGACTCTTTGAACCAGTTGGATACAATTGAGGGGGTTAAATGTTGGTAATTCCTGATCAGATAGTGTACAGTTACATTGTGCAGTGGAGAAATACAATTCTCATGACTGGGATTCCCCATGAGTTTGAACTAAACCAGTTCACTTCAAGAACTATAGTGAAACCCAGAAATGGGTTGTGTTCCTAGCAGCCGTTTACCGAACTACATTGGTCGAGAGCTCTCTGATTGCATCCCTTTTCGCTGAAAAGTAGAATGTGTTGCAAAAAGTTTTTTTTTAAAACAACTTTGATATTTTTACATGGCTGAAAAGGTCATTTAATTACTAAGCAAGTGTTGGAAGTATCTTTCCTTATCAAATCATGGATTCTTTTTGAAAGTGAACTCTAATGAATTGGTGCCTGTTACGTTTGTATATCTTGGAAAAGCCATGTCATCTTGACCAGATTTTAGATTCTAAACTGTTCATGATTTCCTCTTCTGGATGCTGTTCAAAATGATATTGGATCATCAATATTTAGTATTTGAACACTATCTTATCAACTTAAAGATGGTAACGTTGATGAAGAGGTTTCTCTTGTCAAACCCTCTATTTTCTTTTAGTTCTACAGTCGGTGAGCTGCATGCTATCACTCCATACATGTGTTTTTCCACAAAAATGAACACCTGTGGCTATTACGAGTTATAATCCATTAGATGCTAGCCAGACGGAAGCAGCATTTTTGGGAATGTTCCCTTTTTGTGCTATGGTAAGGTACCTAAAAGTGCTGCTTTTGTGAATTGGGCATCATTTAAAATGTACAAACAATAACATTTATGATAAATGTGCTAAAATATTTAAAATTGTTCCCTGTTTAATTTTATGATCATTTCATTTTCCCTTGTGTGCCATTCCTTGGTGACTATGGTAGGTTGGCTGGCAAGTTGTTTTCAGGGCTCTGCCAGTGCACATCTTTAAGTTGCTCGAGGTATGTAAGAATAGTCCAGGATGCCTTGTTATTTTTTCCCCACATCCTTTTTATTTATCAATCTGATACATGTTTGCTACCAAATGGAACACTTCCAATTTTTATCAAGCCAGTATTCTTGTGAAGCATTTATTGGTCAGATTTAACACAGATGAATTGCAGGGTTCTGCAGCAACATTGAGCCTTAATTTCTGGCTGAATACTGCTGCAAAAAAAGTGCAGTGACTTATGGGTGAGCAATGAAGTAATGGCCAGTTGCAGGCTCTTGCATCATTCAACTGCTGCAAAATTTTATCCAGAGGTAATTGCTATTATTGTTTTTCTCAGTTTCCCCTGATTCTATGAGGGTAAAACAACTGTTGCAGTAAAAATTAATGCTGTTAACTTTACTTTCAACATTCCCATCTGCAATTTTAATATAGGTGTATGATTACAGTGACAATGTAAATTAATCATATAAAATTAGTACATAAAGGCTTATTGAGGCTCCAAAACTTTCTCTAAATTAACCAGATAAGCATCATTAAAAGGCTCAACTTTGTTGATTAAATACTGATGACGCAAAGAAAAAAATTGCAGTCCTTTTAAATGGAAGAAAAAAATGACTTTTATTCAAAAAGCCATCCAAAGATTATCAGCTTTCCAGATTGGTTGTGAGGCACAGCACTCGGCTGATGCAATTCTTTTATGTGGATTTTACTGTTTTTAAATCGCAGAAACAAGACAATCTTTGTGTTTGGACATTAAGAGGAACTGAAATCCTAAAGAAGTCGCACTCATTTCTGTATTTTTAAAATTATCTATGAAATGAACTGTAGAGGAGTGGCCTTGGATGGCTTTATTTTAATGAAAACCATCTGACCAATTTCATCAGGCAGTAGTATAGGAAAAAGACAAGTTATCATTGTTTTGTCACAATTTTAATGAGGATGGACAACAATAAATTATTATTTCGTGCTTGAGAAGTAGCGTT
The DNA here is from genome assembly GCF_044704955.1 of Pristiophorus japonicus. Taxonomy (NCBI): domain Eukaryota; kingdom Metazoa; phylum Chordata; class Chondrichthyes; family Pristiophoridae; genus Pristiophorus; species Pristiophorus japonicus. The sequence continues at coordinate 29,856,840 of NC_091985.1, forward strand.
AAAAAAAAAAAAGTCATACAGGGAAAATTCATCCTTACTCTTGTAGTCTTTGAAGAATGAGATTCTTTTTAAACAGTGTTTTTTTTTTAGATCAACTTCATTAGATCAACACACTGTAGGAATAGCCTATGGTTGTCAGCTGGGTAAATCACAAGGATATAGTTGAATTCCAGAATGAGGACCCAAAGTATCCCTTCTGATGCCAAATTTGCCTTTATTAGACGAAGCATGGAATGCAAGAGCAGGGAGGCTATGCTTGAACTGTATAAAACACTGGCGGGATAGCTCCTTGTCGGCCGGCGTGGACATGATGGGCTGAAATGGCCTCCTTCCGTGCTGTAAATGTCTATGATGCGACGTAAAGGTATCTGCTGAACTGTTGCGCATTAATTTTTTTGGTGCTCAGAACACTCCCCTGTTCTTGTGTTTGAAGATTTTTTGGTGCTATTCATCTGTTATGTTTAATAACAACCATAGTAACTCTTTTCTCCCTGTTTTCTATTGGAAGCGCATTTATTTTACATTGAACAGAATGGAGATTTATTCCTATGACATGTTGTTTTCCTCAGTTGTAGAACAGGTTGGCAAACTGTAACTAGTGCCACAGAAATCCATGCTGGGGCCTCAACTATTTGCAATATATATATATTAATGACTCTGATGAAGGGACCAAGTGTAATGTCGCCAAATTTGCTGATACAAAGATAGGTGGGAAAACAAGTTGTAAGGAGGATGCAAATAATCTGCAACGGTATAGATAGGGTAAGTGAGTTGGCAAAAATTTGGCAGATGGAGTATAATGTGGGAAAATGTGAAGTTATCCACTTTGGTAGGAAAAATAAAAAAGCAAATGATTATTTAAATGGGGAGAGATTACAAAATGCTGCAGTTCAGAGGGATCTGGGAGTCCTTGTACATGAAACACAAAAAGTTAGCATGCAGGTACAGCAAACAATAAGGAAAGCAAATGGAATGTTGGCCTTTATTGCAAGGTGGGGGTGGAGTATAAACGTAGGGAAGTCCTGTTACAACTGTACAGGGTATTGGTGAGGCCACACCTAGAGTACTGTGTACAGTTGTGGTCTCCGTATTTAAGAAGGGATATACTTTCATTGGAGGCAGTTCAGAGAAGGTTCATGAGTTAATTCCTGAGATGAAGGGATTGTCTTATGAAGAAAGGTTGAGCAGTTGGGCCTATACTCATTGGAGTTCAGAAGAATGAGATGTGATCTTATTGAAATGTATAAGATTCTGAGGGGGGCTTGACAGGGTAGATGCAGAGAGGATGTTTCCCCTCATGGGGGAATCTGGAACTAGGGGGCATAGTTTCAGAATAAGTGATCGCCCATTTAACAGAAAAGAAGAGGAATTTCTTCTCTGAGGATTGTGAATCTTTAGAATTCTCTACCCCAGAGAGCTTGGAGGCTGGGTCATTGAATATATTCAGAGTAGAGATGGACACATTTTTGAGCGATAACGGAGTCCAGGGTTATGGGGAGCGGGCACGGAAGTGGAGCTGAGGCCAAGATCAGATTAGCCATGATCTTACTGAATGGCGGAGCAGGCTCGAGGGGCTGTATGACCTACTCCTGTTCCTATTTCCTGTTCTTAGCGAGCAGAACTGCCAAAAAAGTTATGCCATGGAATTGAAAGATCTGTTCTTCACTTATGAAGAATTCAAAGTTGGGTTTTCAGACCTGCAATCTGAGAAGAAGGCCCCCTCTTCAGTCCTAGAATCTGTCCTTGTCTTTCCCCTTTAAGTGTAAAAATGATATGAATCTGGAATCTGAAAGCCCTGTCTGGATTGTTGAGCTGTTGCAATACGCTTTGATATTCATGTGGTTGTCCTATATTTATACTTGTCCATCACACGACAAATGAAAATACCCAGCCTTCTCATTCATTACATATAACTCTCATATAACTGGGGCAACTTAAATCTTCATTATGATCAAGCCACTAGCCAGAGATTTCACAATCATTTTGTTAAGAGTCTCATTCTGACTATATTGTTGTAGCAAAAGTCTATGACTGCATACCCACAAACCTACAGATCAAGGTGCTTAAAGTTACTTTCAAAGGATGACTAGCTGGATGATCTGTTGGTTTACAAAGGATTGCAACACTAGAAAAGCCATTCCAGACTGTTCCTAGGGGAATTTCACATTTTGTGTTAAGATTCTTCATAAGTTAGAACAGGGTTTGGACAATCGATATTGAAGCATGGATTCAGGTGCTCAAGTTCAGGACACTGATAGCAGAATGGCCTAGTTCAATGCTCTGACAATCGATCCACAGCTTCCTTCAAGGATGCCATACGTCCAATATCATTCGGCATTCACGCACTTTTCTGCCAATAGTTAACGTCATTTACATCAAACATTTTGGTTTTGAGTTGGCATTTAAAGAGTTTATGGTCATTTATTGGGATCACTTAAATATTTATAGCTCTTACAAACATACTGGCATATTGAATGAACAGTCTGCTTCACTAGAAAGTTGCTGATGGGGTCGAACAAGGCAGGGTTGAATTTCTATGCCTGTTTGTGTATTTTTCCCAAAGATTCTGTAGAGTCATGTCCTTTCTTGGATCTGTAACTACTAACCAACATGTTCTGAAAAAAACCTTAAATAGATACCTTTACATTTAATTACCTGGTACTCTTTTCTGTCTTGCACTCCAAATCACAGATGGTATATACTCTGGCATTGAATTAATGGAGTCTAGTACAGAATGTTCAATCTAGATTTGGGATTTAATCTTGACCATGTCTGAATGATGAATTCATCCAGAATTCATTTTTATACCTTATTTTCTTAAAAGGGATATGGAAGTCTAATCCAATTTATTTTCCTCCTACTACTCCTTGGAATTTGAATTTGCTAAACTCTGTCAACTGAACACACGTGTGCATTAGAGAAATAAAGACTTGCAGTTATCATCATCATCATCATAGGCAGTCCCTCGGAGTCAATGATGACTTGCTTCCACACTAAAAATGAGTTCTCAGATGACTGAAGAGTCACAGGTGGGGCAGACGGTGGTTGAAGGTACGGGTGGGTGGGTTGCCACATGCTCCTTCCGCTGTCGATGCTTGGCTTCAGCTTGCTCTCGGTGAAGAGACTCGGTGTTCAGTACCTTCCCAGATGCTTTTCCTCCACTTTGAGCGGTCTTGGGCTAGGAATTTCCAGGTGTCTGTGGGGATGTTACATTTTTGCAAAGAGGCTTTGAGGGTGTCCTTGAAGCGTTTCCTCAGCCCACCTGGGGCTCGCTTGCCATGTCTGAGCTCAGAGTAAAGCACTTGTTTTGGGAGTCTCATGTCAGGCATGTGGATGATGTGGCCCATCCAGCAGAGCTGATCGAGCGTGGTCAGTGCTTCGATGCTGGGGATGTTGGCCTGAGCGAGAACACTGACGTTGCGCTTATCCTGCCAGTGGATTTGCAGGATCTTGCAGAGGCAGCGTTGGTGGTACTTCTCCAGTGTTTTGAGGTGCCTGCTGGCGATAGTCCATGTCTCTGAGCAATATAGGAGGCTGGATATCACCACTGCTCTGTAGACCATGAGTTTGGTGCCGGGCTTGAGGTCCTGGTCTTCAAACATGCTCTTCCTCAGGCGATGGAAGGCGGTGCTGGCACACTGAAGGCGGTGTTGGACCTAGTCGTCGATGTCTGCCCTTGTTTGACAGTAGGTTCCCGAGCTATGGAAAATGTCTAATGCCTTTTAATGACGTCAGGAAGTCCCAAAGCGCTTTACAGCCGATGAAGTACTTTTGAATACAGTTACTGTTATATTGCATGCAGTTACTGTTGTAAAGTAGGAAATGAAGAGCACAGTGTGTGTGGTATTTACTGCATGTTTTGGGGGTATAGCTCTTCAATAATATATTATAGTGTGGCTCCATAATTCTAGAAGTTAGAACAAAGTCATTTGGTCCATTGTACTTGTGTCAGTGGTAGCTCTCAACTGGGCTTATCTACTAATCCCATTTCCCTGCTCTTCCTCCATATCTTTATGTTCTTCCTTTCAAATACTTATATAATTTGCTTTTGAATAATGTTATAATCTCCGCCTCAATAACCATTGTGGTAAATAACTTCGAACCTCCCCCTTCATTCTTCTAGTGATAATGCTAAATTTATATCTTCTTGCCAATTAACCAAGCAGTAGAAACAATCTTTCAATACCCCCAAGACCTTTCATAATTTTGAAAAAGTCAATTAAATTTCCACTTCACCGTAACTGCTCCAGTTAAGGGAAGCCTGATTTTTCTTCAAGCCATTTTTGTCAACTGTAACACCTCATTCCTGACATTTCTGCTGCAGAAGTCTGGGGCGAGCAAGATGGACCAAAGTGTTCTAGTTCTTGCATAGAATTATATAGAATTTCCAGCATAGAAAGAGACCATTTGGCCAGTGTTTATGCTCCACACAAGCCTCCTCCAACTGTAACCCCTCATTCCTGAATTTCTGCTGCGGAAGTCTGGGGTGAGCTAGATGGACCAAAGTGGCCTATTCTAGTCCTTGCATAGAAACAGTCTTTATGCTTCTCACAAGTCTCCTTCCACTCTATTAATCTCATCCTATCAACATGTCCTTCTATTCCTTTCTCACGTACTCATCTAGCTTCCCCTTAATTCCTGTACATTCTTATTTTCCGATGATATTTTAGTAAATCTTAACTATCCTTTCAATGGCTCTCATATCCTTCCTGTAATAAGGTTCCCAGAACTGCATGGAATATACTCCAATTGGCCTAACCAATAAAACCCAGAATCCCATTTGTCTTTTAATGGCTTTTCGACCTGTACTTACATTTTTAAAGAGCCATGTATATTCCTTCATCGATCTGTATTCCTCCACGTTGCTAACACTTACTGTTTAGGGTATAATTCGTTTCATTGTTATTTTTCTTCATCTCACTTCATTGAAATGCATTGCCACTTATCGGCGCCCTTTGCTAACTTGGCTGTCCTCTGACAATCTCCTTCACTCTTCCTCACAATTAGTCATGCCTCCCAATATGTTATATGCAACAACTTTAGTATAATTCCTCTTGTGCCTATTTGATACTGTAATATATGTACAGTAAGTTGAAACTCACTATATTATCCACAAGACAATCAAGTTCCAATCTACTGAAATTTCGGACACTCATTGTTCATATTTATCAGGTTCTATTGAAGTTCATAAACTTGTGTATATTTCCTTCAACTGTTTAATGTGAACTAAGTTATTTTGCAGTTAAACTTTGTGGCACTGGCTTCTGTTGGTTTGTCAATCAGCTATGTCACATCTAGCATGATGACTTAGCTATTTGAACTTCAAGCTCAATAACTGAAGTATTCTGTCACTGATTGTAAAATATGACTCTTTCATGGTGATTTTAGTTTACTTTTTGCGTTTTTACAAAATTTAAATTGTCAGTCTCTTATTTCTCCTTTTTGGCCACCAAATTATCAATAGTAGGGCTCCACTTAATGGTGTGTTATAAAAGTGTTAAACACCATCTAGGGGAAAAAAATTACTTCTTGTTGTCCTGATCAGTGTCAATAAAAGTACGTTTACTATTCATGGGCTCAATTTTCCCCAATTATCTGCGCCGTTTTTTTAGGCGTGCACTGTTTGTTTTGGAGTAAATTAAAATTTCCAAGTTTCCCCAAAGTTTCTGTGCTAGTGTAATTCACTTGGGTAGGATGTTTTTTACCTCATTGGGGGCATAACCTGCCACCTGCACCAATTCTGGCCATTTTAAGCAAGTTTGGTCAGCTCCGATTTACTCCAATTTTTCTTAGGACGGTGTATGTGACCACTCTGGAAAAACCTTCTGAGCAGTTACCAAAATCGGCACAGGTAAGAGAATCAGCGCAGCAGATGCTGTTTCACAGCCCGGGTTAGAAGCGGTACCGGGAGGGGAGCCTTTTGGCCAGGGCTCGCAGCGGCAGGAGGAGGAATAATAGACTTTTGGCATAAACACATTAGTAATTTAATGCTAGTAAGTTGCGTGTGCAGGTTGCTGTGAGCTGGCCAGGATGTGTCGTATGTTTCACTTTCCAGCCTCAGCCCGCAGTGTGTCCCTTGTTACCCTGGCAATCTGATCTTTTTGGCACAGATCTTGGACTCCAACCCCAAAGCTGAAGGACAGGCTATGCGGCGCCAAAATCAACAATTCAAATAGGGAAAGTTGGCTGATTTTTTTTTTGCCGTAGTTGGGCCCAAAAAAAACAGGCGTAATTCTTCAAGTATGCCAAAAAACGGCACTGGGGAAAATTGAGCCCCATATCTGTGAACTGGCAGCAATGGCTGCAGGTTGCCCTGGGACTTCAGAGAAGGTTTTTTTTCCAATAGAGAGCTTATTATACAAGGAAGTCAATGTCGCTTCACGAGTTCCATTTATCTTTGTACAAAAATTAGGGAAAATGTTTAAAATTACCAGTAGTTCGATTTATGTGGCACACGCTTAAAGGGGAAAAAAATATAAACTATCATACTATAATCATTTTTTTGAAGTAAAGGAAAAATTATTGCAAATTAATGCTGGTGCTTTAATATTTTGTAAAAGAATAATGAATGTGAAAAATGCTTCGACTCTTCCACAAGACATTAAATCAGTTCCCCCAGAGGCAGTCTCTTCTGCTGCAGCAATAATGTATTCACATAGTAGCCATTCAGAGTCTGTTACACAGCACATTTACAAATGTCCGAAACAATAAAGCCACTATTTATGTGGTTGAGAGCTATGCTTTTGTTGTGATGCAATGATTTGGTTTACAAAAGACTCTTGATGTTATGTGAGAAGAGTTTTGTAACGTGCATAACATAACTCCATAGTCAGTCGAGAGCAATGTAAAATTTGCATTTAATTGCTTTTGCTGTTTTTTTTCATTGGCTGTTAATTTTCAGAGGCTGCAAGTATCAAGCAGCTGCAGTTTATAACAGCTGGTGGCTTGTGTATAAATTTCCAGCCATCTTCAAATCCAGCAGACTTTGTCATTTCCTGTGATGGCTTCTGACATCTGGCTTTAATCTGCACACACAATCCACCAACATTTATGGAAGGTTGCATTGTGTGCTTCTAGCAGTACTGTGAAGAATAAGTGAACCTAAAAATATAAATTGTATTTTTTTTCTTTCCACAGGATGACGTAGCCTTGAAACAGGATTTAGTAACTGCAGAAAATGAGCTTAACATCCTGGTTTTTGGTGAGCAGCGGAGGCACACGTCACCGGCTGCCACGTGAGATGATCTTTGTAGGCCGGGAGGATTGTGAATTGATGTTGCAGGTAACTGACTTAAGGAATGTGCTCTAACAAGGTTTTGGCTGCAGTCTTATGCTATCCTCAACTAACCTCAAACTGTTAGCAAGATAATTCAGTTTAACTGATTTTCTCTTTGTTTGCACCTCCTTGAAGACATTTATTAAAATAATTCAGACAGTTTACAGGCGACTATATTGACCAATAAGAAATTGAAACTCTGTGCATCAACTTGACCCTGTGAACATTTTTCCCCTCTATATATTCAGCTTAGAAGAGGGAAGCAGCAGATCTGAATGAATCCAAAATAGAATGCTTCATTACTACCACATCGAATATTTGTCTGGAATCCAACTTTTACTGACTTCAAATTTAGTTAGGCTAGTTGGTGCAGTGTTTTTTTTTAAAACATGGATTCATTACCATCTTTTTGTATGTTACATATAAGTTCATTCCTGTTTTTATGATTTGCCGAGAGTTAACCCCAAGTATTTTCCAGCATTTCTAAAGCTTTTGTTTTCTTTCCCCTGCTCTTTATGGTATGCACTTTTATTTTGGATAACTTCATGTTTAAATTTTTTCCAGATGGCCAAAGTGTGCAAAGTCCTGCAGATACGAGTGAGTAGGCAGAATATATGAACAAGTGTTTTTTAGGATTGGAGTTTGTTTCCTAAAGTTGTGTGTCACATTTTAGTGAAATAAAAAAAAGATTTAGTGCGGTGTGAATCAGCACTTGCACTTCTCTTGTATTCCTTCTCCTCCCTCAGCAACAAATATATGCGGACACGAGCGCTTTAGTCTAAAATGGGTGGGATCGATAGAAATTATTACCCTTTTTTAAGGTTGCATGTTCTCTTTATTGTGCTTCACTTTTTAATACATCATTCTTTTAGCAACATGTAAAAGATAATTTTGAAACCATGTAGCCCAATGTATTCAAGTTAGTCTGAAATAAATGTGCTAAAGGAAAAATTAAATAATGTAGTGTGTCTCGCACCAATGGGCCCTGGATTTCAGTCTAACTCAGATAGTTGGAATAAATATCTGCTCTTCGAGCTTTAAGGATTTTAAGTAAAAAGAGTTTGGGGAAATCTCAACCCAGTTCCTAGTGGATGTAGGCCTATAACTCAAAATCTGATCCTAATTTGGCATCATGTTGGCAATCTTGCTTAGAGAGGCCAAAAAGAAACATGGTGTGAGAGGTGGAAATGTTGCATGGTTGCAGTGTGCAATGCTTTTCTAGGCACATTCTTGAGTAAATTAAAGCAGAGCTTTACTTTGTTACTGGTTGTGCTATACCTGACCTGGAAGTGTTTGGTGCTGACACTGAAGTGGGATAGCATTTTGTTCTCTACCATAATCCATTGCTTGTTGAAAAAAAGTTACCATTTTTTTAAAAAAAAGGTGGTAAAGAAAAATGTCGTTAAAAATTTCCAATATCTGGATGCCCAGCCTACCCAAGAATCTTTGGCCCTGTTATTGTTTTCTCATACAATCTTATTGTAACTTTGAAAGTTGTGTAAATGAAATGCAGTCTAATCCTGTTAATTCAGTTGCTTTTCTCTTATCCAGTAATTCAATGGAAGCAATTACAGTAACAATAGTACAGGAGACTTTTTTAATATTCAAATTATCCAGTATATCTGATTTAAGTGACTTTGAATTAACAGATGTGGCTTGTAAGGGTCTCCAAACTCATTGTTTGCAGTGCCTTCTTGTGTATTCTGAAGAGATATGTATGAATACAATAAACAGTAATGGGTGTTGTTAGGATGTAGTGACAATGTGTCTGGAATTTGAGTCTTGCAGAGAGTTGTGTGGTTTGCTTTTCTGACTAGAAGTGATCTAACTTGGATGTTTAGCTTTTCCTCTGAGTAGTTGTCCAGTTTAAATGCTGATGTAACTTTAATGATTGCTGCTTGTTCTTCTCTACTTCCTACTCTACTTTTGCAGCTTTGCACCTAAAATGTCTAAAGCTTCTGCACTTAACCTGGTTTGGCCACTGTGTATACTAACATCATAACACTAGGATGTCCGATTCAAAGCTTACTATAATTGTTATATATGTAAATTTGTATTGACTCTGTACAGCCACTAGAGGGCTCACACTCTGGAGTTCCAAGGGATCCCATAATCCTTTGGAAGCACAGATATTGAAGGAGGCTTCACAGGTTGGAGTGGCACTCTGGAGACCTGCAATAAAAGACTACGGTCACACTTTACTTTGAGCTCAGTGTTCAGTCTGACTCTTTCTCCATACACTACAATAATGATTTCACAACTAGTAATATCTTTTGCTGAATCATTTAAATACCATGATTTATAACATGTAAATGATATCCCAGAAGAGCATATCTGAAGATGGATCTTCTGCTTCGACTTTTGGACCATATCATGTGTGTTTTGGATGGGCTGGAGTTGTCATTTCTGTTCAAAATTTTCCTGCTGATTTGTCTGAATGTAAGCAGAAACTTTGCAAAGTCAAAATATGGAAACTCGTAGCTAAAAATCTCTTATCTAATGTTAGTGTTGCCAGTATATTGCTCATTGGTTTTATATGCATGGGTGTTTTATACTTTTCCTATTCCTATGTTGGCCTTCATAGCGAGGGGATTTGAGTACAAGGGCAGGGAGGTGTTGCTACAATTGTACAGGGCCTTGGTGAGGCCACACCTGGAGTATTGTGTACAGTTTTGGTCTCCTAACCTGAGGAAGGACATTCTTGCTATTGAGGGAGTGCAGCGAAGGTTCACCAGACTGATTCCCGGGATGGCGGGACTGACCTATCAAGAAAGACTGGATCAACTGGGCTTGTATTCACTGGAGTTCAGAAGAATGAGAGGGAACCTCATAGAAACGTTTAAAATTCTGACGGGGTTAGACAGGTTAGATGCAGGAAGAATGTTCCCAATGTTGGGTAAGTCCAGAACCAGGGGACACAGTCTAAGGATAAGGGGGAAGCCATTTAGGACCGAGATGAGGAGGAATTTCTTCACCCAGAGAGTGGTGAACCTGTGGAATTCTCTACCACAGAAAGTTGTTGAGGCCAATTCACTAAATATATTCAAAAAGGAGTTAGATGACGTCCTTACTACTAGGGGAATCAAGGGGTATGGTGAGAAAGCAGGAATGGGGTACTGAAGTTGCATGTTCAGCCATGAACTCATTGAATGGCGGTGCAGGCTCGAAGGGCCGAATGGTCTACTCCACCTATTTTCTATGTTTCAACAACAACAAAAAAATCTCTTCTGTATGCAACCTTCATGTCATGTATGCAACCTTCATACAGCTGTAACCTTCATGTAACTGTAACCTTCATGCTACCACACTGTACACTGTGTATATATGTCCTGGAAGTGCACACCTTGACCACAGGGGGTGAACTTGTGGGAGACACTCCTCACCTGGGCACTCGGGTATTTAAAGGGAGGTCCCACGCAGAGTCATCACTTGGTCCTGGGAATAAAGAAAGATCACGTAGTGACCGTGTCTGCAGTACATGCCTCGTGTGATTCAGTAGCACGGTGCAGGGACACCGCACATACAGTCTCACTGGGCCAAAAATTCTGGCCTCGCTGGGTCCATCCAAACTGCGCACGGACCCAGCAAGGCCTCGCAAAAGCTGGTTTTCGGGGCGCGATGCGCATGCGGCGAAAAGCGGCTTTTCCGATCTGTTAAGATTTCTCTAGACCGATCCCTCATATCCCTGGGAGAAGGACATTCACGCAGGAGAGATTGGGTTATTTGGCTAACTCATGCCTAGTGAATGTCCTTCAAACCTTTATGCCTGGTAAAAGCAGTTGCACACAGCGTAACACTTTTAAAGCATAAAAATTACATTTAAACACTCTCTTTTTTATATTTAAAAACCCTGTCCATTAAGGTAAGTTTATTTTTAGCCCTATTGAAACACATACACATTCCACAAAATATATATTTTTTTCTAAAGCATTTAATTACATTTAATTTCAATTAATTTTAAATATGTGAGGTGTTTTATTTATTATGCTGTGTTTTAAGAGGTTATTCTAATTGATAGTAATGGAAACTCGTACAAACGGAGTTCCCATTTTTATCAATGAGAATACTCCCATCGTGATTGGTGGTCCAGGCCCACGTGACTCCAGCATGTATGCACGTACCTGAAAGACATCTTCCCATGCGCTGCGCAGTGAATCTAGGCCTCCGACCGAAATCTTGCATTCCTCCGGGACCACCAGGTACATTTCATAGATTTTTTTTTTCGGGTCGGAGGCGTTTGTACGAAGGAAGCCTCCCACTGCAATTTACCCCTCATCATATCCGAAAATAGCAGCTCCACGGATGCCATTTGCACTGTTCATTCATTGACTCAGTGGGAGGCTTGCTTCAGCAGTATAAGGTAGCCACTTTGGCCAGGTTTTTCCCCTAACTACCTTCTGCATGCAGCTTTACCTTCCTGTTGGGTTCTCCTTTCATCAGAAACCATTTGCAATATTGAAATTGGGAGATCGATCCTAACCTGTTTTACCAATGAATGCTTTAACAGTCTGCTTACCTCAGTGCAGAATGCAACAGACTAATTGCTTCAAGGATTCAAAAGAAAATAGTGCCTTGCAGTTTATGATTTGCATTCCTCTAGAGCATGTAATGATCCAGTGAAAACTGCCGATTGCCTACATTTAAAAAAAAATTAGTTCCTGGGATGAAGGCGTTGCTGGCAAGACCAGCATTTATTGCTCATCCCTATGTTTTTTACTCACCAATATCAGTCAGTCCGTGTAAGTGCAGGATTCTGTATTCATCCTTTTTTTTTTTAAAGCAAAAAATGCATGGAATACTTATCACAAAAGCAGATTTTGTCATTGTGCTAAATTAGTTGAAAATATTATTAAATGTACTCCAGGCTTTTCAGTAAAATTGAACTTGCATAGAATTTTACAGCACAGAAACCGGCCATTTGCCCAACAGGATTATGCTCCACTCGAGCCCCTAATCTTGAGCACTTAATATTTCTAAAAATGTTTTTTCCTTCATTTCGTCATTACTCCCAACTGAATAACTGAGTCCTTTTTAAAGTATATTTTTAATGAGTGAAATTTACACGTATTCTATAAATCCTGACTCCTTTATAGTTATGTTTAACTTTTTATTTTAATCCAGCAGCAAATCTTGTTTAACCATGTCCAATTTTGTTTTACCAAACGTAGACAACAGACGACTGAATGTTTTATGGGACTTTTGACAATCATGGTTAATATAAGAAAATAATAGCAATCCTTGAGGAATGGGTGGGGCGGTGAGCTGCAGTTCATGCTAAGTTGTTGGGCATGTACTGAATAAGTATTTCTCAAATCTCCATGCATGATGTGGTGATTAGAAAATATGGGAGGGGGTGATCGTGTGAGTATCTCTGTGTAAATACACTCTTTGACTCCTGACACAAAATCACAAATTCAGAAAAAAAAAACCCTCTGCTTGCATTACTGATTCATAGAAACAATATTGAAAGCTTCCTAAGCATAATGTAAAACTAACAAGTACAAATAGTAATAGTAGACAATATTCCAACAAACATTTGGATGAATTGCTAAATCCAATTAACAGTACTCGTCCTAAATTCTCTCTCTTCCTTTCCTAACTTGGGTCTTTGAGTCCAGCTGAACAGCCACTGCAATCTTTCCCCGGGCTATAAACTCAACACTGGACTGGGATTACATTGATGATGCAATCCTGTTTATCAAAAAATGGAGTAACATGTGATCTGGGAAATTGTAACTCACTTAGCCTAACATTATTAGTGTAGAAATCATTCAGTTTGTTTTAATGCATTGATAACTGGCACGATTTGCTTGTGCTCCGAGCTTTGGAAAGGTCTTGGCTTTGGGGATTAGTTATGTTATGTCTGTAATGCACTTATGAATGACTGCACAAGGCAATGTGTTGTACTCCAACTGCAGTGACCTTGGTCCTTTATTTGTAACTCCAGAGTGAGGCACAAGCATGGTGGGCAGCCTTTTATACTGGGCCCTGCACACCTATGCAGGAGACCTTCTGGTGGACAGTCTCTGCCACAGGGGCAGGAAACCCCGGTCTCCACCAGTTGCACCCGCTAGTGGTGCCAGCATAGTATATACACAGTGTAAACCTTATTGATAGTACATCAGGTAACAAGTCTCCATCTTATGCAACTATACAGTGACTACACAGAGAGTATATCTATAGTCTGCATATATAACAAATTAGCTTTGGGGTGGGATGCAAAGTCCCTGTTTATTAGTGGTCAAGTTGGTTTACAGTCAGTGGGTGTATTGATGTGCTTGAGCGGGAGGGGCATTTACACTGAGCAAGCCTCCAAGTAAGGTTCGAAAGAGTACCAGGTCAGATTGTTAGTGGTGTGCCAGATTGAATAGCTGCTTGGTGTTATCCCTCAAGTAGCAGCCCTGTATAAAGCCACCTTGCAAATACAGGACTGTTAATTAAGATGACTAATGGTAACCCCACATCTTGCCCTACTGGCATGAAGAGAATTTTCAAACTACTACACTGCTCTGCTCTTCTGGTATCAGGCTTTGCAATGAAAAACTTCAATACCTAACCAACCTCATTGTCTAATTCTCCCAGGAAATGCACAGGCATCTAATGCCCCAAATTTAGCCAGCAGGCAGTAAATAGCTTCTAATCTAGGGAAGCCTCAAGGCTAATACCTACTGAGTTTTACAAGGCCTCCTGCAGTCCTATTGAAATGCCTCCACGATATGCAGGTAACAAAGATCTTCCCAGATATCTTCTAGGCAGTCACAATTGCATTAACACAAACAAAGCCACTGTGTGTACGTCATAGAAACTCTTATTCCTCCTCAATTTTGACAATACAATATTGGTCAAGAAGATCCTGGCCTGCAGACCAGATGAGTGGCCTGGTCCACACAGATGTTCCTCTGTAATGCTCGTGCACAAAAACATTTCATAAAGCTTTACATTAAGGAGGATGCTAAGCTGGAAGGAAATAGGAAAAATGAAGAGTGGCACAATCGAAGTGGAGGGTTTTGCGAAGGTGCTTAAAATCAGCCAGGGTGGAGGCAAATGATGAACTATTAAAACTTCTTTCTGTAATCCCCTTGACAAAATAGTATTGTTTCAAATCAATAAAGATAATTTAGGCCAGGAACTATAAAACTAATGAAATAAAGGACTCTGCAACTTGGAGAAAATCCTGAGCAATCCTCAAATACACACTCAATGAGTTGGGTGTCAGTTGAGTGAATTTTAAACATGTTTTCTCATTCTTTGTTTTTATTTGCCCTCTGAGCAAAATAAAAGTGGGGGAAATTGTTTTTCTTTTACAGTCCCGCAGTGTGGACAAGCAACATGCTGTGATCAACTATAACTTTGCTGAAGATGAGCATAAAGTAAAGGACCTTGACAGTCTAAATGGGGTAAGTGGCAAACTATTGCCTATTGGTCAGTGACTTTGACACCATTTTTGAATGAGCTTGCCTCAAAGCCTTTTAAATTATTACGTGTCTTAACACTATCCAAATGCACATATGTAACACTTAGAAAATGTTGCAATTTCTAATGCTTAATATTTAATAGATTCCAAGAACCACAAAAATAATATTTGTGGAGAGAGAAACAGTTAACATTTCTGGTCGATTTACTTTTTTTTTTCGCTACAGATGCTGCCTGACCTGAGTATTTCCAGCATTTTCTGTTTTTATTTCAAGATTTCCAACAACCGCAGTATTTTGCGCTTGAAATTTTTTTTGTGGTGCTAAAAGCTGGGCTCTCAGCCACCTAGACTCCAATCTCTGGAACTCCTTCCCTAAAACCCTCCCCCTCCCTCTTATTTAAGTTCCTCTTGAATCTCACCTCTTGGACCAAGCCTTTGGTCACCCCTCTCAATGTCTCCCTCTTTGGCTCAGCACCTATTTTCTTTATGCCTTGCTGAAGCACTTTAGGATGTTTTTCTATGTTAAAAATGCTATATAAATGTTGTAGTTATTGGCAGTTGTTTTTTGGATGCCATTCTGCAAATCCATACAAGAGGATGTACATTAAAAGACCAGGAATGACAGAGATTTTATGTCAAGAACTTTTGTGGTCAGTTTAAAATGTTGTTAATTCAGTATTTGACCAAGTTTCCCAAAAAGTTAAAAGTTTTACATTGGTGCAAATGATTCTTTGGGGGGCTGGCTAGCTGCATTGAACTTGAAAGTTGTTTATTTCTATTTGGCTACATGTCTTCCACAGATGTAATGCATCATGTTTTACATACAAAGAGAAAACTACATGCACAACATTCTCCCTTCTGGAAACATTGATGCCCAATGTTTTCACCAAATGGCTTTGTGTGACTGAGTCTTTCCACTTCAGTATCTTCATATCTATCTGTATTTAGATGATTTGAATCGTCAGATCAAGCGGTCTGACTTCAAGGAGTTGGGATTGTCCATGAGGGAGGTGGGCAAATCAGCAGAATCCTATGATGGACAACATAAATAGAGGAGTAAGGTTATCTATCTTGTAGGTGTGTCTTTATTTTCTTTCAGTGGAAACACCCTGCACATAGCCACAACCTTTGCAATTGGTCCCATTTTAATGCTCCTGCTGCTTTGTATTTGTTATGCACAATGCTTGCTTCTTCTGGATAAATAATATCACTTGCAGTCAGATAATCTGTGTCTTGACATCAGGCACCTAGTCTGTCAGTTGGTGACCTAGACTTGCTTCGTATGGTATGTAGATGATGCTTTGATTGAATAGACCCCTACAGGTTAGGTTTTCTTAACTTTTTGCACCATGTCAAATGTTTACTGTGAATAACTTGAAAACTACAATGCATGTTCTAAAATAACATTTTCTAAAATGTTTAGTTTATGATTTTTAGAGTTGGGTTTGCCCCTATGTGCTTGTGCTGTTGTGAACTTTTAAAAACATATTTTAAAAGTCACATACTGTGCTAATTTCATTGAGAAAATGGCATGATTTTTGCAATAATTAAAAATAAGATGGTAAAAACAGAATTTTATAAGGACAATATGTTCAGCAGTATGGGTGTACGTGGTTTGGAACCACTAACTGGAATAATTCAGCACTGTAATACATCAAAGAAAATGATCTATCCTTGAAGTTATAGCTGAAGTTTATCTTCACTGCTTCATCAATGACCTCCCCCCATCATAAGGTCAGAAGTGTGGATGTTCACTGATGACTGCAGAGTGTTCAGCTCTATTCACAATTCCTCAGGTAATGAAGCAGTCCATGGCCATGTGCGGTAACATCTGGCAGCACTCGGGCTTAAGCTGAGACGTGGCAAGCAACATTCACACCACACAAGTGCCAGATGATGATCATCTCCAACAAGAGAGAACCTAACTACCTTCCCAAGTCATTCAATGGCATTGCCATCCCCCACACGTAAACATTTTGGAGGTCATTATTGACCAGAAATTCAACTAGACCAATCACATAAATGTCATGGCTACTGGAGAGGTAAGAGGTTGTTTTCTGCAGAGAATGGCTCATTCCCTGGCTCCTCAAACTGCTTCCTCATCACCGACAAGGCAGAAGTCATAAGTGTGATGGAATACTCTGCACTTGCCTGGATTGATGCAACAACACTCTCTAGAAGCTTGATAAAGCAGTCCACATGTTTGACACCCCGTCCACATGTTTGACACCCCATCCACAAGCTTAAACATCCACCACCTCCTCCACTGGCAGACCGTGGCTGTAGTGTATACTATCTACAGGATGCACTGCAGCAATTTGCCAAGGCTTTTTCAGCAGTACATCTCAAACCTGCGTCCTCTGAGAACCATGGCAGCAGGTCCATGGGTTCACCATCATCTCCAAGTTCTCCGAGTCATACACTAGCCTTACTTGGACATATGACGCTGTTCCATCAATATCGCTGGATTAAAACCCTGGAACCCTACCTAACAGCATTGTGGGAGAATTTTCACCACATTGGCTGCAGTGGTTCAAGAAGGCGGCCAACTAGGGATGAGCAATAATGCTGGTGTTGCCAGCCACATCCTAAAAATTAATATTTTAAAAAAGTTTATTGTATCATTCCATCTACAGGGTACTTTAAAGACATAAACCAACTGACTGTTGGATTGATGATGCTATTGATTAGCCAGTCCTCATGCATATTGTTCATTTCAAGCCTACCATTGACCAAGTGTGTTTAGTCGGCTTGATTTCACAGCTAAGAATTAAATTGTGCCGAGGAAGATCATCAGAGATTGTCCAAATTCATTCAAGATGTATTGGATGAATGATTGGTCATTTTACTTTATGTGCACTCTCAAATATAGGAGGAATGAGTAAATTTGAGATTATTTTCTGTGGAAATAGATGCTGATTTAAAAAAAGAAAATCCTAGTGCAAGTTTTAATTTTATATGCTTTTGTTTCACAGTATAGGAAATAGAAACCTGCTGATTCCTGACCCGGGTGCCTTTGTTTTCACAGACCTTTGTTAATGAAGCCCGAATACCAGAGCAAACCTACATCACTCTGAAGATTGATGATAAACTTCGATTTGGATATGATATCCTTTCCAAAAAATGCTATCTATTTGTTAAACAATAAAATGTTGCAAATAGAGAAACACAAAACATAGAAACAGGTCATTCGGCCCAACTTGCCTATGCTCCGCAAAAGCCTCCTCCCACCCCACTTCATCTAACCCTATCAGCATATCCTTCTATTCCTTTTTCCCTCATGCATCTTAAATGCATCTATTATATTTGTCTCAACTACTCCTATTGTAAATCGACGACAGAAGACGGAGACGGTCTAGGATCTGGCCTGGAGGCGACGAAGGTTACCAGCGATGTCTCCGCAAGATCCTGTAAATCTCCTGGGAGGACAGACACACCAATGTTAGTGTCTTTGATCAGGCTAGCATCAAAGCACTGACCACACTCGACCAGCTCCGTTGGGCGGGCCACATTGTTCGCATGCCTGACACAAGACTCCCAAAGCAAGCGCTCTATTCGGAACTCCTACACAGGCAAGCGAACGCCAGTTGGGCAGAGGAAACCTGTGACGGAGACTGTAGTTCCTGTATTGGACTGTTCAGCCATCTAAGAACTCATTTTTGAAGTGGAAGCAAGTCTTCCTCGATTTCGAGGGACTGCCTATGCCTATGATGATGCTATCGTAAATATAATTTGTAAATGTATGTTTGAAATGTATGCAAGAAGAATTTATGCTTTGATTTTATTTTTACTCCCAATTTCCCCCTCCCCTCTTGAACATGGTGACTTCGACTGCTGTTCGTTGGGTGCCAGCAGCCCCTCCATACTAGTTATGGGTGTTCTTTATGTGAACAGGCTATTTGACGATGTAAAGTCATCACAGCTGAGCCTCATCCTGCCCTCGTACATACTTCCAAGCAAGGGTCATTGGCTAGTGAACAGCAACAAAAATTCTATTTGATTTATTTCTCCCTTTTCTAAAACCCTGCTCACCTTTAAGACCCTCACTGATGTCCAGTCTGAAATCACTGTGTTGTTCACGTATTGGATATATATGTTGTACCCGGCTGCTCATCAGTGGATATCTTCAAGTCATCATTTAGAATGCTAGGCACATTTTCAGATCGTCAAACAATAAGATCATAAGAAATAGGAGCAGAAGTAGGTCATCTGGCCTCTTGCACCTGCTCTGCCATTCAATAAGATCATAGCTGATCTGATCCTGGCATCAACTCCACTTCCCTGCCCTCTCCCCATAACCCTTGACTTCCTTATCTTTCAAAAATGTGTCTATCTCTAACTTAAATATATTCAATGTCCCAGCCTTTCTGCTCTCTGGGGAAGAGAATTCTAAAGATTCATGACCCTCAGAGAAGAAATTCCTCCTCATTTCCATTTTAGATGGGCAACCCCTTATTCTGAGACTCTGCTCGCTAATTCTAGACTCTCCCACGAGAGGAAACATCCTTTCTGCATCTACCCTGTCAAACCTCCTCAGAATCTTATGATTCAATAAGATCACTTCTCAGTCTTCTAAACTCCAATGAGTATAGGCCCAACCTTTCTTCATATGCCGACCCCTTCATCTCCAGAATCAACCTCGTGAACGTTCTCAGAACTGCTTCCAATACAAGTATATCCCTCTAAATAAGGAGACCAATACTGTACACAGTACTCCAGGTGTGGTCTCAATAACACCCTGTACAGTTGTAGCAGCACTTACCTACTTTTATACTCCATTCCCTTTGCAATAAAGGCGAATAAACTTTAATAGCATCAACTGAATGTGTTACAGCTGAATTCCCTGCAATTCTCCAGCAACAATCAGAACATTTGACAGCAGTTAAATGTATTTTAGTTTGAAATGCTGTTTTTTTTTTTACCTTTCCTTAACATGCCTTACATACCAATTTGTTTACTGTGGCGAGAGGGGAACTGCGAGTCCCAGAGGAAGCACTTAAGGTAAGGCGAACAAAGGTTGCCTGAAAACTGCCGGAGCCACATAAGAACTAGGAGCATGATTAGGCCATTTGACCCCTCGAGCCTGCTTTGCTATTTAATAAGATCATGGCCAATCTGATCATGGACTCAGCTCCACTTCCCTGCCCGCTCCCCATAGCCCTTTATTCCCTTATCGCTCAAAAATCGAGCGATCACTGCCTTAAATATATTCAGTGACCCAACCTCCACGGCTCTCTGGGGCAGAGAATTTCATAGATTTACAACCCTCTGAGAAGAAATTCCTCCTCATCTCAGTTTTAAATGGGCGGCCCTTATTCTAAGACTAGTTTCCCCTATGAGTGGAAATATCCTCTCTGCACCACCTTGTCAAGCCCCCTCATTATCATATATTTAGATAAGATCCCCCCCTCATTCTTCTGAACTCCAATGAGTATAGGCCCAACCTACTCAACCTAACTTCATAAGTCAACGCCCTCATCTTTGGATCAACCGAGTGAACCTTCTCTGAACAGCCTCCAATGCAAGTATATCCTTCCTTAAATACGGAGACCAAAATGTAGGCAGTACTCGAGGTGTGGCCTCACCAATACCCTGTACAGTTGTAGCAGGACTTCCCTGCTTTTATACTCAATCCCCCGGCAATAAAAGCCAGCATTCCATTTGCCTTTCTGATTACTTGCTTTACCTGCATACTAACTTTTTGTGTTACGGACCTGAGGTCCCTCTGCATTTTGCAATTGTTTTCCATTTAAATTATAATTTGCTTTTCTATTTTTTTTTTTTCCTGCCAAAGTGAATAACCTCACATTTTCCCACATTATACTCCATCTGCCAAATCTTTGCCTACTCACTTAGCCTGTCTATATCCCTTTGCAGATTGTTTGTGTCCTCTTCACCATTTGCTTTCCCACCCATCTTTGTATCCTCAGCAAACTTGGCTACATTACACTCGGTCCCTTCATCCAAGTCATTAATATAGATTGTACATAGTTGAGGCCCCAGCATCGATCCCACAAGTTACTGTTTGCCAACTGGAAAATGAGCCATTTATCCCGACTCTCTGTTTTCCGTTAGTTAGCCAATCCTCTCTCCATGCTAATATATTACCCACAACCCTGTGAACTTTTATCTTGTGCAATAACCCTTTATGTGGCACTTTATCGAATGCCTTCTAGAAATCTAAATACACCACATCCACTGGTTTCCCCCTTGTCCACCCTGCTCGTTACAGCCTCAGATAACTCCAGCAAATTTGTCAAATGTGATTTCTCTTTCATAAACCATGCTGGCTCTGCTTGATTGAATTATACTTTTCCAAATGTCCTGCTACTGCTTCCTTAATTATGCACGCCAGCATTTTCCCAACGTCCGATGTTAGGCCAACTAGTCTATAGTTCCCTGCTTTCTGTCGGCCTCCTTTTTTAAATAGGGGCGTTAAATTTGCGGTTTTCTAATCCGCTGGGACCTCCCCAGAATGCAGGGAATCTCTGTAGATTACAACCAATGTACCTACTATCTCTGCAGCCACTTCCCTTTAGACCCGAGGATGTAAGGCATCAGGCCCAGGGGACTTGTCCACCTTTAGTCCCATTATTTTACCGAATACTACTATTTTAGTGATGGTAATTGTATTAAATTCCTCCCTCCCTATAGCCCCTTGATTATCCACTATTGGGATGTTTTTAGTGTCTTCTACCGTGAAGATTGAACAAATATTTTGTATCAATGTCTCTGCCTTTTCCCTGTTCCCCATTATTAATTCCCCAGTCTCCTCCTCTAATGGACTAACATTTACTTGAGCCACTCTTTTCCTTTTTATGTACCTGTAAAAACTCTTACTATCTGTTTTTATATTTCTTGCTCGTTTACTTTGATGATCTATTTTCAAATTATACGATTAAACATTTTGCATCCATTTTTTGTTGCTTGTGTGGTTTATGTTAAGGCTATTTGTAATAACTGAAGTGCAGCCATTTCTCTGATTGGCTCTCCATTTTCACATGACCTATTGCTGATTGGTCCCCTTGGCGGATAAGCCACACCCTGAAGTTCCTCTGGAATGTGTAACTAGAACCGCCCAGCCCAAGTTCTGATGGACTTTCCAATTTGTAATTCGATCCATTTTGACTTCAGAAGCCTCCAAGTTCCATCCGAAGTCCATTACCCCAGCGTAAGTGCATCCCTCCACCAGCTGAAGATTCTTACCAAGTACAAGTGCGTACCTTGCCTCCCCCACCCCCCCCCCCCCCCCCCCATAGATGGGGCATTTGTTGCAGATTGTTAACGGGTTTATTGGGTATGAAGTGAATAGTGACAGTGTCATGACTTCAGGATTTCATCCACCCCAACGATGTCCCTTGCAACCGCAACGAGCTTGCACGCACCAGGGGGTTGAAAGAACGTGATTCATCTTTTGAGTTCCCCCTCTTCCCTCCGATTACCTCCGCCCCTCCAGCGTTCTTTCTCTCTTTCTTCCCCCCCCCCCGCCCCCAATCTCCTCTATCTTTATCTTTATCTTTATCTTTTTCTCCCCCCCCTCCCCACCCAGCTTCTCTCCTTGTCCCTTGCTGCCCCACTCTCTTTCTCTTCTTTCCCCCCCCCCCGCCACCAAAAGCTGATGCTGTGGGGGGCCCGCAGCCGGTTCGGGGCTTGGCGCTGCGGGTGGCTCGGAGGTAACATGGTGTCAGACGAATGCACGGAAAAGGATTAGTGGGAATTGCACTGGAGTGTGGTGGAGTCGGTGATCTTTGTCCTAACTCTCGCTTCTGCGCATGCATCTAGACTTAGTAGAAATAGTTACTATTATATTAAATATATATCATAACATCTGAGTACTTAAAGCAGCATTTCTAAAAATAATTGAATCTTGTTTTTAGCATGAAAAGTTTACGAGCCAGCTGCAGTTACCACAGAGACCTCCAGAGGCTGAAGGATCAAATGAGGTACCGAACTGCTCTGTGGGGGCCAAAGCTGAAGTGATTGCTAATGTAGTAGAAATGCATAAAGCTACAGGTAATTTGATGTTTTTTTTTATTTTTAGATTATTGAATATCATTTTTCTTATTGACTATATCCTTGGACACACACATTGTTGTATTAAAATGTGTTTTGTTGTTTTGTAACTTTGCTGTTAGCTGTGTTTTGTGCTGTTACATTTGTGTTATCCTGCTATTCAAGAAAGGAGGGAGAGAAAACTAGGAACTACAGGTCAGTTAGCCTGACAGTCATTGTCGGGATGATGCTTGAATCTATTAAAGAAGTGGTAACAGGGCATTTAGAAAATCATATGATTAGGCAGAGTCAAAGTGGCTTTATGAAAGGGAAATTGTGTTTGACAAATTAGAGTTTTTTTGTGGATGTAACTAGCAAGGTAGATAAAGGGGAACCCAGTGGGCATAGTATATTTGGATTTTCAAAAGGCATTCGATAAGTAGCCACATAAAAGGTTGTTTGTCAAGATCAGGGCTCACGGGGTTGCGATAACATATCAGCACTGGTAGAGGATTGACTAACGGACAGAAACTAGAAGATATGGATAAACGGGACATTGGCAGGTTGTAACTAGTGAGGTGCCGCAAGGGCCAGTGGTTGGGCCTCAGCTATTTATAATCTATATTAATGACTTAAGATAAGAACATAAGAAATAGGAGCAGTATGCGGCCATACGGCCCCCTCGAACCTACTCCACCATTTAATACGATCTTGGCTGATCCGATCATGGACTCAGCTCCACTTCCCTGCCCGCTCCCCATAACCCCTTATCCCCTTATCGGTTCAGAAACTGTCTATCTCTGTCTTAAATTTAAGACCATGTCCAGATTTCACAGCTCTCTGAGGCAGTGAATTCCACAGATTTACAACCCTTTGGAAAAAATACATTTCTCCTCATCTCTGTTTTAAATGGGTGGCCCCTTATTCTAAGATTATGCCATCTAGTTCTAGTCTCCCCCATCAGTGGAAACATTCTCTCTGCATCCACCTTGTCAAGCTCCCTCGTAATCTTGTATATTTCGATAAGATCACCTCTCATTCTTCTGAATTCCAATGAATAGAGGCCCAGCCTACTCAACCTTTCCTCATAAGTCAACCTCACGTCTCTGGAATCAACAGAGTGAACCTTCTCTGAACTGCCTCCAAAGCAAGTATATCTTTCGTAAATATGGAAACCAAAACTGCATGCAGTATTCCAGGTATGGCCTCACCAATACCCTATATAACTGTAGCAAGATGTCCCTGCTTTTATACTCCATCCCTTTTGCAATAAAGGCCAAGATTCCATTGGCCTTCCTGATCACTTGCTGTACCTGCATACTAACCTTTTGTGTTTCATGCACAAGTACCCCCAGGTTCCGCTGTACTGCTTAACTTAGCAATCTGTCTTCATTTAAATAAAAACTTGCTCTTTGATTTTTTTTTTCAGCCAAAGTGCATGACCTCACACTTTCCAACATTATACTCCAACTGCCAAATTTTTGCCCACTCACTTAGCCTGTCTATGTCCTTTTACAGATTTTTTGTGCCCTCCTCACGCATTGCTTTTCCTCCCATCTTTGTATCGTCAGCAAACTTGGCTACGTTATACTCGGTCCCTTCTTCCAAGTCATTAATATAGATTGTAAATAGTTCGAGTCCCAACATTGATCTCTCCACTAGTTACTGATTGCCAACCCGAGAATGAACCATTATCACTTGAATGAAAGGACCGTGTGTAATGTGTCCAATTTTGCTGATGATACAAAGCTAGGTGGTAAAGTAAGCTGTGAGGAAAACACAAGGAACCTGCAAAGGGATACAGACAGGTGAGTGGGCAATAAGGTGGAGATGGAGTATAATGTGGGGAAATGTGAGGTTGTTCACTTTGGTGGGACAAATAGAAAAACACTTTTTTAAATGGTGAGTGTTATGTTCCTAGCACAGATGAGACTGCACACAGGGAGGTTAAAATAACGGTGACCTCAGTCTTTATTAAGACACTCCAGAGTGAGGAACAGGCCTTAGGGGCCGGCTTATATTCAGTGCTCCCAAGGGATGCTGGGATCCCTTGGGGCTTCAGGGGATGCACTCCCTGGTGGCGTAACATGGGAGTGCATGCTTTACAGATACACATCACTCCTCCCCCGCCAAAGTCAAAGTGAAAACTATTTACAAGGTGAGGCGGTCAGGAGCCTTTCTTTCCCTGGTGGACCGCCTCGGTACAAATGTCTGTTCTGGTGTGTTGGCTCTGCGCTCGCTGGGCTGGCGTGTTGTTGGCCCTGCAGGGCTACTGGGTGAGCCTGGCCTTGCTGGGCTGTTGGGCGTGATGAGTTTGATTTCCTGGTCCGGGATGGTGTCGTTGATCCTTTGGGTGTGTGTTGTGGGCTCTAAAAAGGTGGTGTCTGATGTGGATTGTTCGGGGCAGTCTGAACAGCAGCCTCGTTTTGATCCAGGTACTTTCTGAAAATTTGTCCATTGTCCAGTTTGACTACAAACACCCTACTCCCTTCTTTAGCTATCAGCGTGCCCGCGATCCACTTGGGACCATGCCCATAGTTTCGCACATACACAGGGTCAGTCAGATCAATTTCCCGTGACACAGTGGCGCGACCATCGTTTACATTTTGTTGCTGCCGCCTGCTCCCTACCTCATCATGCAGATTGGGGTGAACCACCCAGAGTCTGGTTTTAAGTGTCCTTTTCATGAGTAGCTCAGCCGGGGGCACCCCTGTGAGCGAGTGGGGTCTCGTGCGGTAGCTGAGCAGTACTCTGAACAGGCAGGTTTGGAGTGAACCTTCTGTGACTTGTTTAAGGCTCTATTTGATTGTTTGTACTGCCCGCTCTGCCTGCCCATTGGAGGCTGGTTTAAACGGGGCCGAGGTGACCTGTTTGATCCCATGGCGGGTCATGAATTCTTTAAATTCAGCACTGGTGAAACATGGCCTGTTGTCACTGACCAGTATGTCAGGCAGGCCGTGGGTGGCAAACATGGCCCTCAGGCTTTCAATGATGGCGGTGGCGGTGCTTCCCGACATTATTTCACATTCAATCCATTTTGAAAAAGCATCCACCACCACCAGGAACATTTTACCGAGAAACGAGCCCGCATAGTCGACATGGATCCTTGACCATGGTCTGGAGGGCAAGGACCACAAACTTAGTGGTGCCTCTCTGGGCGCGTTGCTCAACTGAGCACACGCTGCATTGCCGTACACAGGACTCTAAGTCAGAGTCGATACCAGACCACCACACGTAGGATCTGGCTATCGCTTTCATCATTACTATACCCGGGTGTGTGCTGTGGAGATCCGAGATGAATGTCTCCCTTCCCTTTTTGGGTAGCACTACGCGGTTACCCCACAACAGGCAGTCTGCCTGAATGGACAGCTCGTCCTTTCGCCGCTGGAACGGCTTGATTAGCTCTTGCATTTCAATGGGGATGCTGGCCCAGCTCCCATGCAGGTCACAGTTTTTTTTTACTAGGGACAGCAGAGGATCTTGGCTTGTTCAAGTCCTAATCTGATTGGCCGTGATTTATCATTTTCAAATGCTTTCATGAAGATCAACAAGTCTGCGGGCTGCGCCACCATCAACAAGTTTGCAGGCTGCACCATTTCCACCCCCATGGTGGGCAATGGTAGCCGACTGAGAGCATCCGCACAGTTCTCGGTGCCTGGCCTGTGTATAGTTATATGCTGATAGTGCGAGTGCCCACCTTTGTATGCAGGCTGAGACATTAGTATTTATCCCCTTGTTTTCAGCGAACAGGGATATGAGGGGCTTGTGATCGGTTTCCAGCTCAAATTTGAGGCCAAACAGGTACTGATGCATTTTCTTTACCCCGAACACACATGCTAATGCCCCTCTCAATCATGTTGTAGGCCCTCTCGGCCTTCGACAAGCTCTTGGAAGCATAGGCGACAGGTTGCAACTTCCCCGCAACGTTAGCTTGTTGTAATACACACCCGACTCCGAGCGACGATGCATCACATGCTAGCACAAGTCTTTTACACGGTTTATACAATACAAGCAGCTTGTTTGGAGCATAAAATGTTTCTGGCTTTCTCAAAAGCAAGTACTTGGTTTTTTCCCCATACCCAGTTCTCACCTTTACGGAATAACACGTGTAGGGGCTCAAAGAGAGTGCTTAACCCCGGTGGGAAGTTAGCAAAATAGTTGAGTCCCAGGAACGACCGCAGCTTCGTGACGTTCTGTGGTCTGGACGCGTTCCTGATAGCCTCTGTCTTGGCGCCTGTGGTTCGAATGCCATCCGCCGCAATCTTTCTCTCCAAAAACTCCATTTCTGTTGCCATGAAGACTCATTTCGACCTGTTCAGTCGCAGCCCTACACGATCCAGTCGCTGGAGGACCTCCTCCACGTTTTGTAGGTGCTCGATGGTGTCCCGACCCGTGACCAATGTCGTCCTGAAAAACCATCGTGCGTGGTACCGACTTGAGTAGGCTCTCCATGTTTCTCTGGAAGATTGCTGCAGCCGACCGAATTCCAAACGGGCATCTGTTGTAGATGAACAGTCCCTTGTGCGTGTTGATGCAGGTGAAGCCCTTCGAAGACTCCTCCAGCTCCTGCGTCGTTTAGGCTGACGTCCGGTCGAGCTTGGTGAACGTGTTGCCTCCTGCCAGCGTCGCAAATAGGTCGTCTGCCTTGGGTAGCGGGCATTGGTCCTGTAGCAAGAAACGATTAATAGTTACTTTATAATCGGCGTAAATCCTGACTGCCATCACTTGAGTACTGGAACAATCGGGCTGGCCCACTCGCTGAATTCCACTGGGGAGATGATGCCCTCGCGTTGCAGCCTGTTCAGCTCGATTTCCACTCTCTCCCTCATCATGTGATGTACCGCTCGCACCTTGTGGTGAATGGGTCGTGCCTCTGGGACCAAGTGGATCCGCACCTTCGCCCCAGAAAAGTTTCCAATGCCTGGCTCAAAAAGGGAAGGAAATTTGTTAAGAACTTGGGTACATGAGGCCTCATCGACATGTGATAGCGCTTGGATGTCATCCCAGTTCCAGCGGATTTTGCCCAGCCAGCTCCTTCCAAGCAGTGTGGGGCCATCACCCGAGACAATCCAGAGTGGCAGTTCATGCACCATTCCCTTGTAGGTGACCTTGACCATGGCGCTGCCCAGGACAGTGATCAGCTCTTTGGTGTACGTTCTCAGTTTCGTGTGGATGGGGCTCAGTGCTGGTCTGAGTGCCTTGTTGCACCACAGTCTCTCAAACATCTTTTTACTCATGATGGATTGGCTAGCGCCAGTGTCCAGTTCCATGGCTACGGGTAAGCCATTCATTTTTACATTTAGCATTATAGGTGGATATTTCATCTCAAATGTGTGCACCCAGTGTACTTCAGCATCTGCCTCCTCTCTGAGGCTCGAAATTGCTTTGATCCACCATGGACCGATCTTCCTCTGCCACATGGTGGTTAGCAGCTTTTGCAGAGCTTGCAGCTCATCTGCAAGCTCGTTGGAGGTGCCCCATTGTTCCACAGCTCTTGCAAACATACCCTTTGAAGCGGCATGTATAGGCTGAATGGAAGCCTCCGCAACGCCAACAAGGTGTGAATTGTCTTGCATTCATCCTTATGTTGGGGACTCTGAGTCATCTGGGTCACCTGAGGCCTGCTGGCAGTTGCATACTCATGGTTTCTGCCCTGTACATTTCTGCTCGCAAACACAGTTCCAGTTAATTTATGAACATTGCTAGCACTTGTGTGCTGAGATTTGTTTGGTGTTATCACTGGTGGATATAAAGGCCTGTGCTATCGCAATGGCCTTACTGAGGGTCGGTGTCTCTTACAATCAAAAGTTTTCGGAAGATGGTCTCGTGGCCAATGCCCAGTACAAAAAAGTCTCTGAGCATTTGCTCCAGGTCCCCATCAAACTCTTTGTCCTTCAAGTCGCCTTAGCTTGGCGACGTAGCTCGCCACTTCCTGACCTTCAGATGGCTAGCACGTGTAGAACTGATACCTCGCCATCAGCACACTCTCCCTTGGGTTAAGATGCTCCTGAACCAGTGTACACAGCTCCTTATACGACTTATCTGTGGGTTTCACCGGAGCCAGAAGACTCTTCATGAGACTGTAGGTCGGTGCCCCGCAGACCGTGAGGAGGACTGCTCTCCTTTTTGCAGCGCTTCCTTCTCTGTCCAGCTCGTTGGCTACAAAATACTGGTCTAGCCATTCGACATAGGCTTCCCAGTCCTCACCCTCCAAGAACTTTTCCAGGATGCCCACAGTTTGCTACATCTTTGCGTTGGATTCGTATACTCGTTGCCAGTTGTTGTGTTCCTAGCACAGATGAGACTGCATACAGGGAGGTTAAAGTAACGGTGAGCTCAGTCTTTATTAAGGCATTCCAGAGTGAGGAACAGACCTTAGAGGCCGGCTTATATACAGTGCTCCCAAGGGATGCTGGGATCCCTTGGGACTTCAGGGGATGCACTCCCTGGTGGCGGAACATGGGAGTGCATGCTTTACAGATACACAACAGTGAGAAATTATTAAATTTAGGTGTTCAGGAAACAGTTAGCATGCAGGTCCAACAAGCAATTAGTAAGTCAAATGGCATGTTGGTCTTTATTGCAAGGGGATTGGAGTACATATAAGCGCAAGGAAGTCTTGCTACAATTGTACAGGGCCTGGGTGAGACCACACCTTTGGTATTGTACACAGTTTTGGTCACCTTATCTGAGGAAGGATATACTTGCCTTAGAGACGGTGCAACAAAGGTTCACCTAGATTGATTCGTGAGATGAGAGGGTTGTCCTTTGAGGAGAGATTGAATAGGTTGGGCCGATATGCTCTGGAGTTCAGAAAAATGGGAGGTGATCTCATTGAAACATGTAAGTTTCTGAGGGGGATTGACCAAGTAGATGCTGAGAGGTTTTCCCCTGGCTGGAGAGTCTACAACTAGGGGTCATAGTAAGGGGAAACTAAGACTAGGGGGCATCGTCTCAGAATAAGGGGCTGCCCATTTAAAACTGAGATGAAGAGAAATTCCTTCTCTGTGAGTTGTAAATCTGTGGAATTCTCTTCCCCAGAGAGCCGTGGAGGCTGGGTCACTGAATATATTTAAGGCAAAGATAGACTAGATTTTTGATCAAAGGTTTATGGAGAGCGGGCAGAGAAGTGGAGCTGAGTCCATGATCAGATCAGCCATGATCTTATTAAATGGCGAAGCAGGCTCGAGGGGCCAAATGGCCTACTCTTGCTCCTCGTTCTTTATGTTCTTAAATAGCCAACCCCTTATCCAGATAAGACTGAGATGAGGACAAATTTCTTTACTCTGAGGATTGTGAATCTTTGGCATTGTCTACCTCAAAGTGCTGTGGATGCTGGTCGTTGATTATATTCAAGGCTGAGATTGATTTTTGGACTCTGGGGGAATCAAGGGAAATGGAGATCAGGTGAGAAAGTGGAGTTGAGATCCAAGATTAGCCATGATCTTATTAAATGCTGGAGCAGACGTGAGGTGCCAAATGGCCGCCTCCTCCTAATTCTTATGTACTTGACACATCTGTTCATTATCAAAGGACTCTGCCTACGTAGCTAGTTCATTCTGGTGTATTACCACCCATTTTTCAAAAGTCAGAAATAGGGGAATAAGAAACTGCCTCATAAATAACATACCAAAATAATGAATAATCAAGGGAGTAAGTTTAATTCTTTGTTGGTTTTGAACTTATTCCAACATAGGACCATGTGCATCCTTATTATCTCCATTATTCAGATAAGAACAGAACGAGGAGCAAGAGTAGGCCATTATGTAGCAGATTCTCTAAATAAATCCATTGAGTTATAAAGGTTCTGAATAAACCAGATACATGCAGTTGAATGTAACTTCTGCCATATTAAAATTTGCAGAATTCATTATGCTCTGAGGGTATTTGCATTGTCCAAGTGTTGAAATTTCTGGGGTATGAATCTGTATTTTATTTAAATATCAGTACACAGTAATACTAAATATTTTATTTCTCATTCAATAGCAAAGTATTTTGTTATGTGCATCGAACTTTTATAATTGGGCTAAAAATGGGCTATAACAATCACTAAAGCTTGTATATGTAAAATTATTCAAAAAATTTTTTTGTTTGCACATGTGATATCACGAGAAACTAGAGGGTGTCAAATTGTGTTTGATGATGCTCCTGTGAAATGCCTTGAGATGTTTAACTATGTTAAAGGTGCTATATAAATGCTAATTGTTGTTGTACACATGTTGATAAACAGAGAATTTCACAGCAGCACTGGAGTAATTGGAAGTGAGATTGAGGTTGCGAGCAATCTGGTTTAGCGTGAGACGCTGGTCAGGGAGGGAGATGGAAATAGTGGGAAGGGTATGGAGTTTGTTTGCAGGGACTGAAGACCATAGCTTTTCCTTCAATTTTGTTTCTAAAAAGCTTTTGTTTCATTAAGCTTGAGTTTTGTGACTTACTGTCATTAGAGTTTCCAGTTTCATGGATTCTTGCAATTCACAACTAGCTTTAACTAATATTCTGTTCAGAAAATACAAAATATAACTTATGCAATACAAAATAAAACTACAGGTATACATCACAACACCAACCTCTTCCATGCAGAGGACAAATCAAAAACATGCCACCTCCTCTTTGCTTTATCAGGTTCCCAGCACCATAGAGGATTGTTAATTGGATTGTCTCATCCACATTCCAACATAGCAATCTAGTTGAGGAGTTTAATTTTTTTTTAAAGCACAAGAGCAGAACTGAAGTGGCTTTTTTAAAAAAAAAAGTTGCATCCATTTTTTCTGGTAATTTTTGTGAGCTGCTGCTGACTATTATTTTACCCATGCCAACAGTCCGTACACGATTCATTGTCACATTCACACTGTAGAACTAAGAAATATGATTTTCGTAAAATCATAGAATAGTACAGAAGGAGGCCATTTAGTCCATCGTGTCAACGCAGCTCTATTGAAGAGCACTCCAGTTAGTCCCACTCACCTGCTCTTTCCCTATATCCCTGCAGTTTTTCTCGTTCAAGTATTCATCCAATTCCCTTTTTGAAGACTACTATTGAATCTGTATCAACTTCCCTATCAGCCAGTGCATTCAAAATCCTAACCACTCATTGAGTAAAAAGGTTTTCCTCTGGTTCTTTTGCCAATCACCGTAACTCTGTACCTCTGGTTATCGACCCTTCAGCCATTGGAAACAGTTTCCCTTTATTCACTCTTATCTAAACCCTTCATGATTTTAAACACCTCTATAGAATCTCGTCTTGGCCTTCTGTGCTCCGGGCAGCAACCCCAGCTTCTCCACTCTAACCACAATTAATGTAATAATTTGTGGCTGTTACAATTACATTCTATAGCCGGATAGTTTTTCTGAGAATTGAGATGCATTGCAATTACTTTTTAAATTTCCTGTTTTTCATTAATTCTTCCTTTTTAAAATTTTTGATCCTTTTAATGAACATCTGCCTTTTTTTTACATTCATTTCCTTTTTTCTCCATTTCAGCTTTAAGTTTGTTTCAGCCTTTTTTCATTCTAACTATTTAATTGTATATTCACCATAAGGTCCTAAATTTTAACAGGCAGAATGTTTACAGTAATAAAGATGCACTTTGCAATCTAAAACTGCTACAGTAGATGTGTGCTAGGGTTTCATAACTAGTCAGCTGACTAATGATTTTTCAGCCACTTGGCTGTAAGCAGCCTGTTGCATGATGTAATGTTTCTCAATTTGGACAAGGCCAGTGTAAGCGTGAACATACACTTAGTCAGTGTTAAACTCTTCAAAATATATCATCGCTGAAAAGCTCAAATACTTACTTCTGTAGTAGGACAGTGTTTTTAAGTGTCGTAGAAGATTACTTACCTCTAATAAGTATAAGAAAGGCTCTGGTGATCAGCTAGGGAATACAAATTTAATTGCACTCTATCAAGGAGGCTTTGAGGGTGTCCTTGAAACATTTCCTTTGCCCACCTGGGGCTCGCTTGCCGTCTCGGAGTTCTGAGCAGAGCGCTTGCTTTGGGAATCTTGTGTTGGGCATGTGGACAATGTGGCCCGCCCAACGGAGCTGGTCGAGTGTGGTCAGTGCATCGACACCTGGGAGTCCTTGGTCAAAGACCGCCCGAAGTGGAGGAAGAGCATCCGGGAGGGTGCTGAGCACCTTGAGTTTTGTTGCCGAGAGCATGCAGAAAACAAACGCAGGCGGCGGAAGGAGTGTGCGGCAAACCAGACTCCCCCATCCACCCTTTCCTTCATCGACAGTACGTCCCACCTGTGACAGAGACTGTAATTCCCGTATTGGACTGTTCAGTCTCCTGAGAACTCACTTTTAGAGTGGAAGCAAGTCTTCCTCGCTTTCGAAGGACTGCCTATGATGATGAAATTTAGTGAGTGTAATTATAACCTTTTGATGAACTTATTTACAGAGAGTATCATGAAAGGAAAGTGTGCTTTTTGTGTTCAAACTGAATGAAGTTCCTGTAATTAAGTTTATTAAATTGTTGCACTCAAATTCATGAAATTATTGGATTTGGATTCATACTCAATTGTTTTTGTTGGCAGAACTGGTTCATGAGAACTAATACTCCTTCGGTTACTATTTTTCTGTGACATCCAGTAGATATTTCTGCTATGCCTGTAGCCCGTGGTACCCCTCTCTATGGCCAGCCTGCTTGGTGGGGTGAAGATGATGCAGATGATGAAAATTCAAGCAAGCAGGATCCCAAGCCCGTGATTGTGAAGTTGGAAAACAGTGCTACAGGAGGTAGGAACCCAAGTAGTGAGCCTCTGGAGTATTAACTTGTCAGCAGCTATTTATAGAGCAACAGTGACCGGACCTAATATTGAGTTGTTTTTTTAAGGTAGATATGTTTCTAGTAAAACCATTATCTATAGACTTCTTGAATTGTAATGATGTCACAGACATTGTGCATCAGCCAACAATTATTCAAGGAAGGAAATGATTAAAACACCGTGTTAATGAAAATTTTGAGTGTTCTGTCGATTTCTCCTGCATGTATTTTCCCCCCACTCCTGCACCATCGCTACAAAATAAAACTTTGAACAAGATTTCTACGCATTTGTTTTATTTCTCTCCAAGTGTTGGACTTCCATTGGAACCATTCCCATTTGAAGTAAGCAATTACTAGTGTCAACCTGTAAGGGATCGTGTCACCAGATTAATTTGCTATATTATTGTCAGATTCAAATTTTTAAAATAAGGTTCATTATTTTCAATTGGGGTTTGAATAAATTTATTGCATTTGGTTTTGTATTTCGGCAAAAATACTGCATGGGTACAGTTCCAATAAAAAATAGAATGGAATTAAATTTTTGTTTGCAAATTTGTACATCAGTTCCTCTTCACTCAAATCTTGATCAGTATTAATGTTGTCACTTCTGATTCAGGCAGTACAGCCTTAGAAGAAATCCTTTTGACAGCTATTCTAGGAATGATTTAAATCTTAATGTTTTGACTTCAGCCCTTAAGAAGTACTGAATTTCTCTGTCCTAATGTTTTTTCAGGAGATGCCAAGGAAGTCAGTAAACCTGAAGATGATAGCAAAGATTTACGAGAGGAACTAATTTACCCATTCTGTAGAGAACCAAGCTATTTTGAAATCCCGACTAAAGAATGCCATCCGTCTGCTCCATCAGTGGAGAGTTCAATTCATGAAATCCCCACAAAGGATACGGAAGCCACTCGTGCAGTAGTTCAAGGGCATGCTTCATTTACTATTGAATTTGATGACCACACTCCAGGCAAAGTGACAATCAAAGATCATGTCACCAAATTCACTCCCGACCAGCGCCACAAGCAGAAGAAATCTCCTCCAGCTACCAAAGAGCTGTCTGGACTCCAGGCTGCAATGATAGCAGCAGAAAGCAAAGTGGCCGATTGGTTGGCGCAAAATGATCCACCGAGAATGAGACGGGAATCAATGGACGACGATTGTAAAAGCATAAAGAGTGACATCACAGTTCAGATGAGACGATTAAAAGGTAAAATTCTTGGTTGTTATCAAAAATCTATTTAAACTTTTCAAATAAATAAACTTTTCAAATAACCCTAAATGATTGGTTTAGTCACCTATCGCCATATCTGATTGGACCACATCAAGTACTAAAATAACTCGCTCCCCTCTGCTAAAACTGTCAACCACCCCAGGATCATCTTGGAGAGCAAAGATAACCCTGTCTTCTTTCTCCACCATCAACTGTCTCATTAAATCCCTGTTCCCTCCATTCTCACCTCTAACAATAAATGTGAAGCTCATGAACTTCTTTCTTACTAATATTGAGACCCTCCATTCAGCTATCTCCAACCTCCCTTTCCTTTCCAAAGTTACAATCACAGCACTGAAACAGCCCTAATTAATATCACAAATTATATTCTCTCTGACTGTTGCCATGGTGCCTTTTCCATCCTCGTCCTTGACCTCACTGTAGTATTTGACAGTGAAAACATCATCCTCTTCCAATATTGTTCCTCCGTTGTCCAGTTCAATGGGACTTCCCTAATTTGTTTCTAATCTTACCTCGTCAGTCATAGCAGAGTATTTCCAGCAATGGCTTCTCATCGCCGCACCATTAACTCGGGAGACCCCCTTGCTACCTTCCTCCTCTTCTTTTACACATTGCCCATTAGTGACACGATACGAAAAGCTGGAGTAAGCTTCAGCGTATACATTGGCCACATTCCGCTCTACGCCGCCACCTCTTTTCTCAGCGCATCCGCTGCCTCTGTTGTCAGACTACTCAAGTCTTGGATGAACTGCAATTTCCTAATATTAAACACTGGGAAGACTGAGCCATCATCTTTGGCCCTGCCACAAACTTCATACCCTTGCCACCGATCTCATCACTTTCCCCTGCCACTTTCTCTGGTTGAGACAGACTGTTGGCAACCTCGGCATCCTACTCGACCCCAAACTGAGATTTCAATCCCATATCCTCACCATCGCAAAGATCATCAGGATAAATGGTTCATTCTCGTGTTAGCAATCAGTGACTAGTGGGGTGCCGCAGGGATCCGTGCTGGGACCCCAACAATTTACAATCTATATTAACGACTTGATTGAAGGGACCGAGTGTAATGTAGTCAAGTTTGTTGACGTTACAAAGATGGGAGGAAAAGCAATGTGTGAGGTGGGGACACACAACCTGCAAAAGAACATAGACAGACTAAGTGAGTGGGCAAACATTTGACAGATGGAGTATAATGTTGGAAAGTGTGAGGTTATGCACTTTGGCAGAAAAAAATTGAAGAGCAATTTATTATTTAAATGGAGCAAAAATTGCAAAGTGCTGCAGTTCAGAAAGACCTAGGGGTCCTGGTGCATGAAACACAAAAGGTTAGTAGGCAAGTACAGTAAGTGATCAGGAAGGCCAATGGAATCTTGGCCTTTATTGCAAAGGGGATGGAGTATAAAAGCAGGGTAGTCTTGCTACAGTTATAAAGGGTATTGGTGAGGCCGCACCTGGAATTCTGCGTAGTTTCCATATTTACGCAAGGATATACTTGCTTTGGAGTCAGTTCAGAGAAGGTTCACTGGGTTGATTCCAGAGATGAGGTTGACTTATGAGGAAAGGTTGAGTAGGTTGAGCTTCTATTCATTGGAATTCAGAAGAATGAGAGGTGATCTTATCGAAACGTATAGGTTTATGAGGGAGCTTGACAAGGTGGATGCAGAGAGGATGTTTCCACTGATAGGGGAGACTAGAACTAGGGGGCATAATCTTAAAATAAGGGGTCACCCATTTAAAACTGCGATGAGGAGAAATTTCTTCTGTGTTGTAAATCTGCGGAATTCGCTGCCTCAGAGCTGTGGAAGCTGGGTCATTGAATAAATTTAGGACCGAGATGGACAGTTTCTGAACCAATAAGGGTATGGGGAGAGGGCAGCTAAGTGGACCCGAGTCCATGATCGGATCAGCCATGATTGTGCTAAATGGCAGAGCAGGCTCGAGGGACTGTGTGGCCTACTCCTGCTCCTGTTTCTTGTGCTTATCTACCTCCACCTCCAAAGCATTACCCACTTCTGCCCATCAGCTGTTGAAACACTTATCCATCCTTTGCAATAGTTGAGTATGAAGATGACAATGTTCTCTTAGCTGACCTATCTTTAATGCTTAGTAAACTTCATCGCATCCAAAACGCTGCTACCTATATCCAATCCCACACCAAATACTGCTGATCTAACGCCCCTGTCCATGCTAATATACGTAGGCTCCCAATCTCCCAATTTAAATTCTCATTCTCGTGTTTTAGTCCCTTTATGATCTTGCTCCTCCCTATCTTTGTAATCTCATACAGCCACCCCAGAACTTTGTTCCTTTGACTCTAGCCTTTTGTGCATTCACCCTATCTGCCCCAACATTGGAGGCTGTACCTTCAGTCTCAAGACCCATGCTCTGGAATTTCTTCCTTAAACCTCTCTGTCTCTCCTCCTTGAAGACCCTCCTTAAGACTTTGGTTGCTGCTCTTGATGTCTTCTTCTCTGGCTTAGCATCCAATTTTGGTTGATTATGCCTCTGAGAAACTTGCAACAGTTTTCTACATTAAAGGCACTCTAGAAATGTAAGTTGTTTATTTTTTGGAGGTTTATTGATTGCTTCCTTGAGTGTGAAGTTTGAAAGGACTATTAAATCCTGGAGTAAATGGATGCGACTTCATTTTATTTTACTCACCCAGCATCATTACTTTACATGTTTACCCATTAAGTGATTTGTATTAATAGGGTTACTATTCTGGTGCAGTTCATCCAGTATGTTAAAATACTTTGTTTGATTTCTATGCCAGAACACCAACTAATGTGATTCATGACTAAGTGCATCAAAGTGAAATATTTTTAATATAATGTTGGATTTTTTAAAGATCACCTTTTCCATTTTTTTTATGACCACCAGGTG
This sequence comes from Pristiophorus japonicus, assembly GCF_044704955.1. Classification (NCBI taxonomy): domain Eukaryota; kingdom Metazoa; phylum Chordata; class Chondrichthyes; family Pristiophoridae; genus Pristiophorus; species Pristiophorus japonicus. Next base: position 29,894,409 of record NC_091985.1, read on the forward strand.
ATTATGAAATGTCATGGGTATATAGATATATATCAGAACATGATGATGTGGAATCGGTATGGGTGGAGCTACAGAATACCAAAGGGCAGAAAACGCTAGTGGGAGTTGTGTGCAGACCTCCAAATAGTAGTAGTGATGTTGGGGAGGGCATCAAACAGGAAATTAGGGATGCATGCAATAAAAGTGCAGCAGTTATCATGGGTGACTTTAATATGCATATAGATTGGGCTAACCAAACTGGAAGCAATACGGTGGAAGAGGATTTCCTGGAGTGCATAAGGGATGGTTTTCTAAACCAATATGTCGAGGAACCAACTAGTGGGGAGGCCATATTAGACTGGGTGTTGTGTAATGAGAGAGGATTAATTAGCAATCTCGTTGTGCGAGGCCCCTTGGAAGAGTGACCATAATATGGTGGAATTCTGCAGTAGGATGGAGAATGAAACAGTTAATTCAGAGACCATGGTCCAGAACTTAAAGAAGGGTAACTTTGAAGGTATGAGGCGTGAATTGGCTAGGATAGATTGGCGAATGATACTTAAGGCGTTGACAGTGGATGGGCAATGGCAGATATTTAGAGACCGCATGGATGAACTACAACAATTGTACATCCCTGTCTGGTGTAAAAATAAAAAAGGTGGCTCAACCGTGGCTATCAAGGGAAATCAGGGATAGGAAGTGGCATACAAATTGGCCAGAAATAGCAGCGAACCCGGGGACTGGGAGAAATTTAGAACTCAGCAGAGGAGGACAAAGGGTTTGATTTAGGGCAGGGAAAATAGAGTACGAGAGGAAGCTTGCAGGGAACATTAAAATGGACTGCAAAAGCTTCTATAGATATGTAAAGAGAAAGGTTAGTAAAGACAAACGTAGGTCCCCTGCAGTCAGAATCAGGGGAAGTCATAACGGGGAACAAAGAAATGGCAGACCAATTGAACAAGTACTTTGGTTTGGTATTCACTAAGGAGGACACAAACAATCTTCCGGATATAAAAGGGGTCAGAGGGTCTAGTAAGAAGGAGGAACTGAGGGAAATCCTTATTAGTCGGGAAATTGTGTTGGGGAAATTGATGGGATTGAAGGCTGATAAATCCCCAAGGCCTGATGGTCTGCATCTCAGAGTACTTAAGGAGGTGGCCTTGGAAATAGCGGATGCATTAACAGTCATTTTCCAACATTCCATAGACTGGATCAGTTCCTCTGGAGTGGAGGGTAGCCAATGTAACCCCACTTTTTAAAAAAGGAGGGAGAGAGAAAACAGGGAATTATAGACCGGTCAGCCTGACATCGGTAGTGGGTAAAATGATGGAATCGATTATTAAGGATGTCATAGCACATTTGGAAAGAGGTGACATGATAGATCCAAGTCAGCATGGATTTGTGAAAGGGAAATCATGCTTGACAAATCTTCTGGAATTTTTTTGAGGATGTTTCCAGTAGAACCAGTTGATGTGGTCTATTTGGACTTTCAGAAGACTTTCGACAAGGTCCCACACAAGAGATTAATGTGCAAAGTTAAAGCACATGGGATTGGGGATAGTGTGCTGACATGGATTGAGAACTGGTTGGCAGACAGGAAGCAAAGAGTAGGAGTAAATGGGTACTTTTCAGAATGGCAGGCAGTGACTAGTTGGGTACCGCAAGGTTCTGTGCTGGAGCCCCAGCTGTTTACATTGTACATTAATGATTTAGACGAGGGGATTAAATGTAGTATCCCCAAATTTGCAGATGACACTAAGTTGGTTAGCAGTGTGAGCTGCGAGGAGGATGCTATTAGGCTGCAGAGTGACTTGGATAGGTTAGGTGAGTGGGCAAATGCATGGCAGATGAAGTATAATGTGGATAAATGTGAGGTTATCCACTTTGGTGGAAAAAAACAAAGAGACAGACTATTATCTAAATGGTGACCCATTAGGAAAATGGGAGGTGCAACGTGACCTGGGTGTCATGGTACATCAGTCATTGAAGGTTGTCATGCAGGTACAGCAGGCGGTTAAGAAAGCAAATGGCATGTTGGCCTTCATAGTGAGGGGATTTGAGTACAGGGGCAGGGAGGTGTTGCTACAGTTGTTCAGGGCCTTGGTGAGGCCACACCTGGAGTATTGTGTACAGTTTTGGTCTCCTAACTTGAGGAAGGACATTCTTGCTATTGAGGGAGTGCAGCGAAGGTTCACGGGACTGATTCCCGGGATGGCAGGACTGACATATCAAGAAAGACTGGACCCACTGGGCTTGTATTCACGAGTTCAGAAGAATGAGAGGGGATCTCATCGAAACGTTTAAAATTCTGACGAGTTTAGACAGGTTAGATGCAGGAAGAATGTTCCCAATGTTGGGGAAGTCCAGAACCAGGGGTCACAGTCTAAGAATAAGGGGAAAGCCATTTAGGACCGAGATGAGGAGAAACTTCTTCACCCAGAGAGTGGTGAACCTGTGGCATTCTCTCCCACAGAAAGTTGTTGAGGCCAATTCACTAAATATATTCAGAAAGGAGTGAGATGTAGTCCTTACCAATAGGGGGATCAAGGGGTATGGTGAGAAAGCAGGAATGGGGTACTGAAGTTGCATGTTCAGCCATGAACTCAGTGAATGGCGGTGCAGGCTCGAAGGGCCGAATGGCCTACTCCTGCACCTAATTTGTATGTTTCTATGTAACATCAATTAGTCTGATCACCAGTTAATTGGCTGTGTTCAAATTCAAAATTTAGCTTTGCATGGTTTGATGATCAACAAATGAAAACCGCATAGAAGCTTATCTGGGTGTTCTTATACATTTAGTATAGCACAGGGTTAATGTGTAGTTTTATATTGCTGACTTTAAAGATTTCCATTCAAAGTATATCTAGCTTGACCATATGACCACTAAAATCAATCAAGCTGACAATGTGATGTCTTCTAACTGTCAATTGTCATTACATTTTTCTATCTGTGGAATTACATGCATTCTGACAGATGGCTTGGCTTCAAAATATTTCAATACAACTAGATGTATGTACACATCTGAAATGTCAAAATACAATTAAGCTGCTTGGTGAAAAGTATTTCAAACCTTTTAAGTACCTTGTGACAGCTCCAGGATTGACTGAAGAGTACCTCTGATTTGTAGTCACACATACAGGAGTTTTATGTTGTCCTTTTATTTAAAAAAAAAAATTACTCCTTCTCATTATTATTATTATTCTCAGGGCAGTTCATCAGTCAATATAAGTCATTTTACATTTATATCATAGGCCGAAAATGCTGAGACAAAACAGCATGTCACAAATGCTTTCCTAGTTCGAAACCGGAAGTGTTGAGGTGTTTCATCTCGGGAACCTTTGATGTAGAATAGTCCGCTTGGTATAAACCAAATTGCAGTTTCCTAACTTATCATAAAGGTATATTCATTACCAGGTATAGGGTGAAATGTTCAATGCTTTTGTCAAAATAGGAGGGTAATAAAATAGATCTTAGTTGCTAAACAAAGAGGCCAGGGTAGGTATGATCAGTGTTTTAAGGAAAGCGTAGAATGTGGTAAGGCTTAGAAAAATGTCGATGAGGTCAGTTTTTTTTTAAATCAAAAAGGCAAACTGCACACATGAAATGGAAAAGAGATTCTGAGGAAGTTTACAATGAGTAAAGAACTGAAGAATGATGGAACTAAAAGGGTGCAGCTAATAGCTCATTTCTCCTCTCACTTGGTTAAAATAAAAATTTCTCATCTCATTAACTATTATCACAACATGAAAAACATGGAAACATAGAAAATAGGTGCAGGAGTAGGCCATTCAGCCCTTCGAGTCTGCACCGCCATTCAATAAAATCATGGCTGATCATTCACCTCAGTACCCCTTTCCTGCTTTCTCTCCATACCCCTTGATCCCATTAGCCGTAAGGGCCATATCTAACTCCCTCTTGAATATATCCAATGAACTGACGGCAACGTAACATTCTTCAACTTAAGTAACCAAATCTTCCCCTCGATCGCCACCACCAATGGAGAGGAAAATAAGACATACTCATTGCATTTTTGTAATTGATGGAGGGAAAAGGGAGCAATAAAAGCTTGCAGGAAAAAGACAACTGCTGATGTCTGTGGCCGCCGATTTGAGAAACTACAGAAAGTAGAATCTAGTGCCCAACACATTAATGAACATTAGTATTCAATATTGTAACAAAAATCCTCTTCTCCCACCAGAAAAGAATCACGTTACAACAATCATTTTCCAAAATTTAACCTTGCTGCAACTTAAAAGCAATCCTTGCTTCCTTTCTAAAGTCAGGAAGGTGGTCACCCATAGTTGAGATGAAAAATTCTGCAATTGACAAAACGTTTTTTTCTTAAATTACTTTCATATTAACATGGGGGATGAGAGCAGTTAAGCACAAAAATACCCCAAAATTGCTCAGTGGTATACTGGCATAAGAATGCTTGTCATGTTTATTTGGGCTTTTTTTTCTGTTTGGTTTTAACCAGTTTAAAGTAGCTGAGTGGTTGCCTTGCTGGGATGATGGTGAGAGGAATTTCAGATGAGTGAATCTGGTGTTCATCCACATGTATCCCAAGGCGTAATTTCAGAGCCCAAGTCTGTTCCCCAACAGTTAAATTTGTCCTTACAAAAAGATTTTATTTTTTGGAAAGATGAAAGCCGAGTTTCTGATTCCTATTTCCATTAGCAGGAAGTTGTCTGGTTTTTGTTCTGTCTGATCGTGTTCTTTGCTATTGTTACATGAGAACTGAGTGCATTGGCAAGGATGCTAAACCGAGCAGTCAAGCAGCTGCATTTCAATCACTGAGAGCTGTGTGCACTTTGCAAAATACCATTTGACCAACTCCAGCTTTTGAAAAACAATGTGATAAGCCAGGGCTCTTTAGCCTCAAACAGAAGGGAAGAAAAGAGAGGTCTTCGAAGGGGCTTTATGAAAGTATGTAAGATACTTAACACGATCGAGAAAGTAAACCCAGAAGAATATTTAGATATGTCAGGGCAGCAGAACGAGAGAGCGCAGGCCCAGGGCTCAAAGGGTAAGTTTAAGTTAAGAGGTTCAGATAATATCCAAGTTCTTACATGCATGATGAATTGCATTATTTATTTATCACTTAGTAGCTATTTCAAATATATTTTATTGAATAAATTCACAATTAGATATTATGTTTCTGATATCTGGAATACTTTTATTGAATTGCTAAAATCTGACCATCCTTTGTGAATTTAGTCTTCAACTGAACCGTTGGGCTTAACATTTTGACATATATTTGAGAGTCTGGATCATTGCATGTTCCATAGAAAAATTGATTTTTGGGACAAAATAAAAATCACTTTTCCTTTCTCTACAGTATAAATCAAACTGTTGACTTCTTTATAAGGTCTGTTCAATCTATTGGGACTTTTTGAACCAACAATCAGTGCTATTAATTTTTAATTCAGCAAATGCTACCTGTTTTTTTTTGATGTATAACTTTTTATTTATATCCATTTCCTCTTGCTTCCCCTCCCCTTAAGAAATCATCCTGTTGTCACTTGCAGAAGGGTGAGACAGCCTGTAGACTTCATCAATTAATTTTTATGTTTTGTAGTATGTTTATTGATTGCTAAGTTAATGCTTTTAGAGAGAGTCAAGGAAATGTGATTGATGGACAGAGGAGAGCATATTAAACACGGGACTGGGATTTCTTAAAAGGACATGGTTCCCACTGGGAAAAAAAATATTTGGTAAACGTTGTCATTTCTATTTGTGTTGAAATTACTACCACTTTCACGAATAGAAAGGGCTGAAAATTTTATTTTTAATGACATTAGGCGCCTCTTAACGTTTTGCTGCAACATTTAACCATTTTCATTTTGAAAATAATTGTTCTCCCTCAGTCTCTTGCGCCGCCCCCCCCCCCCCCCCACCAGTAAGTAATAATTTAGCCTTGGCTTGGTAAGCATGTACACACAGCAAGAATGGTGCAGCTGGTCTTACTAGCTCATTCCTGCTATAATGGCAACTCAGTTTGAGACTTGGACAACAGAGAGAGTTTGGAGAATAATAGCAACTCAGTTCTGTCCCTGAATTATTATCCAGTTACTTAAAGGATTATTGTTTAGACTGTGTCGCGTAGTGTTTGTGACCATCTCTGCAGCACACACCAAATCTGACATTGCATATTTGTGAGTATTTGCTAAATGCTGTCTTGCCATGGTCTTATTTCACGTAACATATAGATGCAAGCAAATATTTCAATGGGCTTTTAGAAATTATGTTCTCATACTTGGTTTCTTGTTTAGGAAGTAAACATGACGATGGAACGCAGAGTGATACAGAAAATGGAAATGACCAAAGGCGTGCTCACAAACATGCTGCACTTGAAGATCAATTGAGGATGTATCGTGCAGAACAACAGAGGCTTCATCAGAAGTCTGCAATTTCAGAAAAGACCCATGAGGGTCCTTCAATGAGTAGGACTGCCTTTATGATTGAGTTCTTTGATGAAGATAACCCACGCAAGAGACGATCCTATTCATTCACACAAATCGCAGCGGCCATACCCCAAGAAGGTCCTCATCCATTTCCACCTGCAAAACCAGACAGGGCAAAAGCTAACATAGCAGAATCGAAGACCGCTTCTTTTGCACTTCAGCCAAGTCCTCCTCATGCCAAATCATCACACAGTGTACATGAGCTTCATCAAACCAAACATTTACAAAAACAAAAATCTGATGAACCATCAGTTCCTTTAGTATCTGCCCAGATAGCACAGCTGAGAAGTTCTGGTAGCACTGGACACAGACTGAACCAAAGTCAACAGCTGGAACAACAAACAATAGTTTCACCGTCTGCGACAAAGGAAAACGATGATGATCAAAGTGATAAAGGAACATACACTATTGAACTTGAAAATTCCAATACAGAGGAAGCGGAAGCTCGTAGAATGATTGACACGGTAAGAGTAAAGAATGCATATTGTCCTGTGAATGATTTTCTTAGCGATATATTTATATTCAGGAAGACTTAAGCTGTTTATTCCCTGTAGACTAAGCAATTGATCTAGCATATTAAATAATTCGATTTTTAAAAAGTAGTATAAAATAGTAATTGCAACATGTTTTCCAACTTAATTGTGCTTCTAATTACTCGCTCTCAGAATATCAAGACAGAGTAAACTTTGACTATTGTGCTATTGTATGGGTCTTAAGGATGGTCTCAAAATATCTGACTCCAAATATAATGAACAGTAAAGCCTCGATGCTAAATTTGAAATTTTAATGGTTTATGTATTTTGGTTGAACGCACTCCTTTCCCCAACCTTTTCCGTTACTCGTACTTGCCATTTCCTTATAACAAGACACAACAGTTAAAGTTCTTTAGAATCATAAAATCTTACAGCACAGAAGGCCATTCAGCCCGTCAAGCCAATTAGTCCCACTTCTCCATAACCCTGCAAATTAGTCCCCTTCAAGTACATGTCCATTTGCCTTTTGAAAGCTCCTATGGAATCTGATTCCACCACCCTTTCTGGTCTTAACAAACCATCTCTTTGGAAAACTTTCTCCTAATTTCCCCTATAATTCTTTTGCCAATTATTTTAAATCTATGTTACCAACCAACTTGCCAGAGGAAACCGTTTCTCCCAACTAACGCCATCAAAACACTTCATAATTTTGAATGCCTCTATTGGATATCTCCTTAATCTCTCTACTCTAAGAACAATTCCAGCTTCTCCAATCTCCACAAAACTGAAGTCCATCACTGGTATCATCCTGGTAATCCTCTTCAAGGCCTTGACACCTTTCTAAAGTGTGGTTCCCAGAATTGTACATAATTATCTAGCTGTGGCCTAACCAGAGATTTGTATAGGTTTAGCATGACTTCCTTGTTTTTGTATTCAATGTCTCTATTTACAAAGCCAAGTTCCTATATGCTTTAACTGCTTTATCAACTTGCCCTGCCACCTTCTAAGATTTGTGAGATGCAGCCCCAGGTCCCTCTGCTCTTGCACCCTCTCCCTTCAAAATTGTACCATTTAGATTATGCTGCCTCTCTATGTTGTTCCTCCCAAAGTGTATCACATCACAGTTACCCCCATTAAATCGCATCTTCCATGTGTCTTCCCATTTCACCAGTCTGTTTATGTCCTCCTGAAGTTTTCTATTATCCTGCTGACTATTTACTACGTTGGCAAGTTTCAAATCATCCGTAAACCTCAATTGTGCTCCCCATACCCATCCAGGTCATTTGTATTTAACAAGAAAAGCTAGACTGACCCCTGGGGAACCTCACTACATACTTCTCTCTAGTCAGATAAACATCTGTTTATTACTACTCTCTGCCTCCCATACTTCAACCAATTAAACAAGTTACCACCATCCCTTTAAGTCATGTGCTTCTACAGCAAGTGCATTTACCATAGCAGCTTAATACCTGAATTGATTAAACAACTCCATAGCTTGAGCAGTTTTATCATGCTGAGAATTTGAAGGTCACACTTCCCATTGCAGAGTTTTACTTTCTTGTCCAGAAAGCAAGCAGTTATGGAAAAAAATGATTTCAGTAGCAGTAAGAGCTAGTGAGAATTTAGTGAGCGATAAGTGTGGAAATTAGTGACTGTGGGATAGCATTTGGAAAACATGGAGACAGAAATTATACTGGAACAAAACATCGTCCTCTACAGCAGCATATCTTCTTACAAATTGTTTCCAGTATTGAGTACTGCTTGAGAGAGGAATATTTGGATTTGTCTTGCAAAAGTGAAATATTTTTAAAAACACTACTACATAAGATTTCTGTGACGCAAAGGCAGGTTTATATTTGTGATTAAAGTGAGATAATTTTAGATGTAATGTTAAGAGTTAAAATACCATGGAACAGATTGAAAGTTCTATCTCATTCCTTCCCGCACAGCCACCCCACCTGTAAAAGATAGTTGCAAATTTAGATGTTGTACATTTTCAGTTATTCATAAAAACATTGTACATCTCTGTTTGGAATGGTTACAATGTTGAGGTTTAGAGCATTCTAATGAGGAGTGATTCGGGACTGTAATCTATTTTTTGTCTGAATATGCGTTTGTGAAGCAATATACAAGTTGTTTGTTGCATCGCAGTTGGTTACTGTCCATTGCCCATTCGATACAAATTGTGGCACTAATTTTTAGGTTGAATACGAATTATCTCAATTCATATCAAAGACCAATTGAGTAGGAAGGTTAGCACTTGAGGGTAACACAAGTGCATAAGAACTTGGAGCAGGACATTTTGCCCCTTGAGCCTGCTCCGCAATTTAATAAGATCATGGCTGATCTGATCATGGACGGCTCTACTTCCCTGCCCACTCCCCATAGCCCTTTATTCCCTTATTGCTCAAAAATCTGTATCTCCGCCTTAAATATATTAAGGACAATGCTTGCGTCTGCGCACGCACAGAGGCTGAACTCCAGGACATAGTCGACGTATTTACTGAGGCGTACAAAAGCATGGGCCTTGCGCTAAACATCAGTAAGACAAAGGTCCTCCACCAGCCTGTCTTCGCCGCATAGCACCACCCTCCAGTCATCAAGATCCATGGCATGGCCCTGGACAAAGTGGAGCACTTCCCTTATCTTGGGAGCCTCCTATCAACAAGAGCAGGCATTGACGACGAGATCCAACATCGCCTGCAGTGTGCTAGTGCAGCCTTCGGCTGCCTGAGGGAAAGTGTTTGAAGACCAGGCCCTTAAAACTGCCACCAAGCTCATGGTCTACAGGGCTGTAATAATACCCGCCCTCCTGTATGGCTCAGAAACATGGACCATGTCCAGCAGACACCTCGAGTCGCTGGAGAAATAGCACCAATAATGTCTCCAAGATCCTACAAATCCTCTGGGAGGACAGACGCACCGTTGGTGTCCTCGACCAGGCCAACATCCCCAGCATTGAAGCATTGACCCCACTTGATCAGCTCTGTTGGGCAGGCCATATAGTTCGCATGCCAAACACTCCCAAAGCAAGCACTCCACTCGGAACTCCTTCACTGCAAACGAGCCAAAGGTGGGCATCGGAAACGTTACAAGGACACCCTCAAAGCCTCACTGAATGGAGTGTAACATCCCCACTGACACCTGGGTGCTGCTGGCCAAAGACCGCCCTAAGTGGAGGAAGTGCATCCGGGAGCCGAGAGCATACAGAAATCCATCGCAGGCAACGGAAAGAGCATGCGACAAACCAGTCCCACTCACCCCTTCCTTCAAAGACTATCTGTCCCACCTGAGACTGTGGTTCTTGTATTGGACTACACAGCCACCTAAGAACTCGTGCTAAGAATGGAAGCAAGTCTTCCTTGATTCTGAGGGACTGCCGATGAGGAGGAAATATATTCAATGACCCAGTCTCCACAGCTCTCTGGGGCAGAGAATTCCATAGATTTACAACCCTCCTGAGAGAAGAAATTTATCCTCATCTCAGTTTTAAATGGGCGGTCCCTTATACTGAGGCTATGTCCCCTAGTTTTAGTTTCCCCTATGAGTGGAAATATCCCCTCTGCATCCACTTTGTCGAGCCTCCTCATTCTTATATGTTTCGATAAGATCACCTCTCATTCTTCTGAACTCCAATGAGTATAGGCTCAACCTATCTTCACAAGTCAACCCCTTCAGCTCTGGAATCAACCGCTGCACATTCCCATACTAAAGAATTGTTCGATGTGTTCATCTCACACAAATGGAACAGGCATTGCTCAAGTTTGCATTGAAAGGTGAAAAGTTGCAAACTACTTCCCACATTTTAGATTTTTGAGCACTATGGGAACTGCTCCACTAGCAAATATACTTGGCCGAGGAGAACCAGTATGAGCAAAAAAGGACAGCTTGTGTTGTCAGATGGCATGCAAAGCACATCTGCTGCACAGTGGGTACACTGAACCAGGCACAGCTACTTGGCAATGACAGTACAGATGTGCCTAAGGCAGGAAGGCAGTGACCAAGCTGTGCTACCTCATTAGGGAAGACAGTCACACAACAAATACCCATATGGCACTGTCAGTGGCGATCCAAAATCAAAATGGCCTCAATTTTTATGCACAATGCTTTTGGAGTGGTCACCTTGGTTTGCACAGCTTGATCAATGAGGTTACCCATGAATTATTTAGGAGAGAGAATGCATTTACACTTATGTCACTGACCAACATGAGAGCGTGTAACAATTCAACAAATCTGCTAACTTTTCCAGAATACAGAAGATTGTGAATGGCACCCATGTTTCCATTTGGGCCACTGCACAATGCTGTGTCCCATATGACCCAAAAAATTAGATTTCTTTCAATGCCAAACTTGTATGTGATCACCGGCACAGAGTTTTTCAAGTCAATACCAGTTTCCCCAGAAACTGTCATGATATCCTGAAGCTAATCATCTGTGCCGCCATTACTTGAAGGAGGATGCACACCCTCCTAGTACTGGGTGCTGTCGTGTAGTGGACTAGTAATCAGAGGTCAAATCCCGCCATGGCAAACAATGGCAATTTGTAAGCTGGCACCAGAAAAATGGCCACGAAAGAGATAAATTGCAATTATGTAGCATCTTTTATGATCACGGGATGTCCCAAAACGCTTTATAGGTAATACTTTTTGAGATTAAAAACAAAATGCTGGAAATACACAGTAGCATCTGTAGAGAGAGAAACAAAGTTAAAGTTTCAGGTTGATTATCTTTTGTCAGAACTGGAAAAGGTTAGAGATGCAACAGGTTTTAAGAAAGTACAGAGAAAGGGAAGGGTGGTGGCGAGTGGGGGAAGAAAGGATAAAAGGGAAGATCCATGATGGGGTGGAAGACAGGATTGATTAAAGCATAACCACTGCTCTTTCTTTGGACAGCTTATGCTGGTAATGATTCTACTGTTGCAATTTACAGTTCCTCTTTTGTTTATTTACATCTTTTTGTCATTTAATATATCCTGCCTTCCATCCTATCACAGACCTTGCCTTTTGTTCTTTCCTCTACCTACCGACCCAGTCTTTCCCTGTCTCTACTTGCTTAAAACCTATTCCATCTCATCTTTTACCAGTTCTGACAAAAGTTCATCGGCCTGAAATGACAGCCCCGATATTGACGGGCGGGTTACATAGGGGGAGGGGGGCGGAGTTTCATACGGGTTCCCCGCATGCTATGGAATTTTAACTCTACAGTGTGTGACTTCAACTTAACGGGTTCCCTGCCGGAAGTCAGCCTGATAAGGAGCCTGCTGCCCGTGGGGGGGTGGGGCGGCTTCGATCCTCGACCCTGGGAGAGTCCAATCCCCAATGCAGGTGGTATTTGGTGCGTCTGATTGTTTGAGGGTGGGGGGGCAGGGAAGGGGGTTGGGGGCAGCACTCCTACTCCACCTGGCCCATAAGCAGTGCTGCAAAGGCGCTTGCCTTCTTACTGAAGCTGTCCTCGCTTCCCTTCAGCTGCCGGTTTCCTAACCCAAATGGCCAGGTTAAAACAGGATCAAGGGGTATGGAGAGAAAGCAGGAAAGGGGTACTGAGGTGAATGACCAGCCATGATCTTATTGAATGGTGGTGCAGGCTCGAATGGCCTACTCCTGCACCTATTTTCTGTTTCTATGCTAGCCTCATGAAAATATTTCAATTGCCAACCTGCTTCCTGGGAGCGGGTTGGCTGCCCAGCCCTTGTCCCACCTCCGTTAAACCCAGAAATGGGTGTTCTGGTGGTGGCTCGAGTTTGAGATTTAAAAAATTTTAGCATCTCTCCCAGCCCCAACTCACCCGTTTTTCGGGATTAATATTCATCCCGTTAACGTTATTTAGCAGAGGAGTTATCCCCGGTAAAAAAGTGACCAATCTCAGAAAAACAGGAATATTCCTCCTCAACTCTCGACAGGAATCAAACAAACCCCTGGAGACAATGGTTACCCAAGACATCACCAAAACATACTTGTTTTTGACTACAGAGATTAGTACAAGGTACAGCTGAATCACTGTACTTAACTCGATCAACATTCAACGGACACCATACTGGGCATGTTTTTCTGAGATTGTTCACTTTATTTACTTGGCATTCCAAGCTGTTGGGGAGGGTGGTGCACGAGGCTATATAGTAATCCTATGAGCACAATCTTTTCTCGCTTTTCTTTTCCTATATTTGTGTGGGGTTGAGCCTGTACCCTCAGCTGTGACAATGCTCCAATATGCTCTGTTGCAATGCTATATAATGGTAAAAAGATGCTTTAATAAAAGAGCTGAATTATACATGTAGATTAGCCTCCCCTATAATCAAAATAGGTGCTTGAAAGGGTGGGTATATGTGATTCAATTATTGTGTTAAGGAGTGGCGAGAGATTGTAGAGGGATGTGATCGGGGCCCAAGAGAGGCGAGAGTTCGGGGCCCACAAGAGGTGAGGGCCGAGGGGCAGCACGGGCCAGCCCACACTGTGATATGTGTGCGCACTCGGTCTGTGCAGCAGAGCAGGTCTCCAGTCGTCTTGGTTAATCCTTGTCACTAGACCAAGATCCTGCTCTGTCAAGCCCGTGTGGTGGTGTGCAACAGCCACCACACATTAAAAAAATCCATGCACAGGCATCTCTTTTCCCCCCCCTGCCCACTTCAAGATGTAGTTCGGGATTCGGAATATCAGGACCTTCATTGAAACACCTGTGAACTCATCCCTTTTCGGCGTGGAAGCAAGTCATCCTCGTTTCGAGGGACTGCCTATGATGATGATGATGATAATCCTAGCCAATATTTACCCCTCAATCAATGTCACTAAAACAGATTATCTGGTCATTGCTGTTGGTGGGAGCTTGCTGTGCGCAGTTTGGCTGCTGCGTTTCCTACATTACAACAGTGATTACACTTCAAAAGTACTTAATTGGCTGTAAAGCACTTTGGGAGGACCTGAGACTATATAAATGCAAATCTTTTCCTTCCCTTTTCCCCTTTCCAACTTGAATACAGCAAGGTTCCACAAACAACGAGATAAATGACCATTTTAGTGATGTTTGTTGGGGGATAAATGTTGGCCAGGTTGACTCCTATTGCCCTTAGTTGCCCAACTGGAGTGGGCAATAAATGCTGTCTTGCTGAGGGTTGTTGACCTCTTGAGAATTAAAAAAAAATATATGGACTTATTCAGTCTGTTCTGTGTGGTGGGTAGTACTAGGGCCATTCTAGCTAGACAATCTAGCTCTCAATCTAGTTGTTAGCAGGCATGGGTGGTCCACAGCACAGAACTGTGTTGAATTTACCAATTGCATGGTTAGCAATCTCGGTCAGAAAGACCACATGATGATGTGGGTGTTGGAAAACTGTCAAACTGGCGCAGTGGGATTGCTCTTCCATAGTTGAGGCTGATGCACATTGTTGACATTGAAACCTTTAACCTGCATCATGCCCAAAATGTTCTATTCCTAATTCTAACATTGAGTGCAAAAGAGATTGTTAATGCGCATACCTGTCTTGAAGCCTCTCTTGGTAAGTGAGTACTCTAATTTGGGAACAGTGACATGTGAATGCTTTAGAAAGGTGGTGATTTTTAATATCAGTAACTAGCTATGAAGCAGAGTACTTATTTAACAAAATAACAAGATGCCTTCAGTAGTGTTGGTCATATTTTTAGCTTTATTTAGTGTCTTTCCTATGTACAATCGAAACACTGAGCGGGAGATCTAATGGATTTAAAGTAAAAACCATATAAGGAAAACATAGAATTGTCAGGGCTATATTTTTTTTTTAAATGCTTTTTGTTGTAGAACTTGAAGTTGGGGGATTCAGTGCTGCATATGCACTGTTGGAATGATCCTATTTGTGTATTCAATTTTGTGACACATTTTTGCATTTGATTTTTTAAGTTTAGATCATGCCTGTTTAAAATAATTGAACATGCTCTGAACACAGTGGCATTTTCTGTTTAGTATACAGTATCTCTTTTAATACCTTTCTAATTTCATGGCCATTTTGAGAATTTAGTGTATGGGGGAGTGTATGACTCGTAACACTCAAGTTGTACTAGTATAAATTGGTACAGGTATTTTAAAATGCATAGTTTCAACTTTAGATTTGTCATGCTTTGAAATAAGTGTGATTCTGTTGGAAATCAAATTTTTAAACCGTGCCTTGTTTAGTTAATGAACAATTATGGTTAAAATCTTATCCCAGATCATACCGGCATGAATAAAACTGGATTAGTACTGTGCACTGCTTCTTCAGCACCCTCTAAATCTGTGCACTGCCAATAGAAAGTGATTGCTGATTCCTTACTAATTTAACTTGCACATGCAAATCAGAGCGTCGGAACCACTGGTTATTTTACAATTTTAGTCCTCCAAGTAGTTGTGCAAATCACTTTTTTTTTTTTTCTCGATTCCTTTTGATGGGATCAAAGTTCCTTAATTTCTGTTGTTATCAGCACCAATTCTAGTGCAAGGAAATCCAAAAAGGCTTCTTCTTTAAGTCATCTTGGCCTTTTCATGTTAACTTGTGTTTTAGTGTTAACTGTATTATTTTTCAAAACCTTTTGCATGGTATGTAAAAAGCTTTTAAAAGCTTTAGTTGATTTTTCAACTAGTAGATTATTATTGTTGCCAACTTTTTTTAATTTGCAGTTTAGACCACAGCTTCATTTTGTCTCGGGAAAGCAGTGCTGAAATGTTACCTGCCCTGTCATGCATTTCCTCTGAACAAAAGTTACTTTGTGTGTAGTGCTTCCTTCCTTTCTGTAGATCTCAGTTAGTTTATTTTGTAATTGGGTAAAGCCATTTCAATGCATATTTCAGTAGAGTGTATGGTGCTGTTTTTCAGCAAGTAGTAATTTACCTGAAAGTTTGAGTTGATTCTACTGATACAATGGCCACATATTAGGTCAGAGGGTTTACTTTGATGCAAGACTGCTGCATGATATAATTTGTGTGCATCTGTAAAGCATTTTTGTCTTGATTTGTCAGTTCTAATGATACTGTAGTGCACAAAATAGCCTTTTCTCTAATTGGACATAATTCATTTGTAAGTGGAGGCTAAACAAATTGGGTATAATGTTAGATTACCTCTGGTATTGGCCTCTTCATTTTTCAATGTTGGTTTTTTACCTATCCTTGGTTCTCTAACTTGGGTGTATTTAGAACTGCTTGTTTTTGCCTTTGGCCACTATATAGCCTCAACTCAGTCTCCCTATGGCATCTCCTTCAAAAGAATTGAAATATGCTTCCAGGTTCAAAATTCTGTACAGTAAGACCACTTGTGTCTTGATGCCCCCTCCCCCAATCCTTCTCAATTCATGTGACAGACTATCTTTCTGGAAGTTGACATTTACTTTTGGAATATTGTATCAAATTATTATAAATTGTATTTATCAGTAAGATACAAGTGAGTGGTTGTTACTGTAGTGTGCTAATTAAACCCATATTGATGGTGACCTTTTTTTCTTCCAATAGTTGCTCAGCTGGGTCACTTTTCATCACCTAAGTTTAATTCCATTTTTATTAAATAGGATATTAGGGATTTCATCTATTTTCCACAAAAACAAAATAGTGGTTTTCTCTCTCTCTCCTCCCCCGCACCCCCCCCCCCCCCCAATCATCACCTTCTCTCTCCTCCCCGCACCCCCCCCCATCATCATCTTCTTTCTCCTCCCCCCACCACCCCATCATCACCTTCTCTCTCCTCCTCCCCGCCCCCCCAATCGTCACCTTCTCTCCTCTCCTCTCCTCTCCTCTCTTCTCCCTCCCTCCCCTCCCCCTCCAAATATTATTCTTCTCTCTCTCCCTCCTCCTCCTCCTGTCTCTCCCCCCCCCCCCACCCCCAATCATCATCATCTCCTTCTACCCCCCCCCACCCTCAATCATCTTCTCTTCTTCTCTCCTCTCTCCTCCCCTCCACCGCCCCCCCCCCCATCATCATCTCTTCCCCTCTTCTCGCTGGTGCTGCAGTAGGTGAGTAGAAATAATTTTTTCAATCTATTGTGATTTTTAATTTTTTTAAAACTTTTTATTAATTTATTTGGATTAATTTATTGGTTTATTTATCATTGATGATGGCTCTTCATTTGTAAAAGTGAAGTGTTGAGTTTTTTTTTTTAAACCCCCCCCTCCCCTCGTTCCCTATGCCGGATTTGTAACCTACGCCTGATTTTCTAAGTGTAGGCAAGGTTTTTTTGAGCGTACAAAAATATGCACTTACTCCATTCTAAGTTAGTTTGGAATAAGTTTTTGCTGCCTAAACTTGCAAAACAGGCGTAAGTGGCTGGACACGCCCCCTTTTGAAAAAAAAATCGGTTCTAAAATAAAACTGGTCTAACTCACTAGAACTGGAGCAAACTGGAAAAAGAGTGGGAGAGCAATAGTGATTGGGGATTCAATGGTGAGGGGAATAGATAGGCGTTTCTGCGGCCGCAACCGAGACTCCAGGATGGTATGTTGCCTCCCTGGTGCAAGGGTCAAGGATGTCTCGGAGCGGGTGCAGGACATTCTAAAAAGGGAGGGAGAACAGCCAGTTGTCGTGGTGCACATTGGTACCAACGACATAGGTAAAAAAAAAAAAGGGATGAGGTCCTACGAAACGAATTTAAGGAGCTAGGAGCTAAATTAAAAAGTAGGACCTCAAAAGTAGTAATCTCGGGATTGCTACCAGTGCCACGTGATAGTCAGAGTAGGAATCGCAGGATAGCGCAGATGAATACGTGGCTTGAGCAGTGGTGCAACAGGGAGGGATTCAAATTCCTGGGGCATTGGAACCGGTTCTGGGGGAGGTGGGACCAGTACAAACCGGACGGTCTGCACCTGGGCAGGACCGGAACCAATGTCCTAGGGGGAGTGTTTGCTAGTGCTGTTGGGGAGGATTTAAACTGATATGGCAGGGGGATGGGAACCAATGCAGGGAGACAGAGGGAAACAAAAAGGAGGCAAAAGCAAAAGACAGAAAGGAGATGAGGAAAAGTGGAGGGCAGAGAAACCCAAGGCAAAGAACAAAAAGGGCCACTGTACAGCAAAATTCTAAAAGGACAAAGGGTGTTAAAAGAACAAGCCTGAAGGCTTTGTGTCTTAATGCAAGGAGTATCCGCAATAAAGTGGATGAATTAACTGTGCAAATAGATGTTAACAAATATGATGTGATTGGGATTACGGAGACGTGGCTCCAGGATGATCAGGGCTGGGAACTCAACATCCAGGGGTATTCAACATTCAGGAAAGATAAAATAAAAGGAAAAGGAGGTGGGGTAGCATTGCTGGTTAAGGAGCAAATTAAGGCAATAGTTCGGAAGGACATTAGCTTGGATGATGTGGAATCTATATGGGTAGAGCTGCAGAATACCAAAGGACAAAAAACGTTAGAGGGTGTTGTGTACAGACCTCCAAACAGTAGTAGTGATGTTGGGGAGGGCATCAAACATGAAATTAGGGGTGCGTGCAATAAAGGTGCAGCAGTTATAATGGGTGACTTTAATATGCACATAGATTGGGTTAACCAAACTGGAAGCAATACGGTAGAGGAGGATTTCCTGGAGTGCATAAGGGATGGTTTTTTAGACCAACATGTCGAGGAACCAACTAGGGGGGAGGCCATCTTAGGCTGGGTGTTGTGTAATAAGAGAGGATTAATTAGCAATCTCGTTGTGCGAGGCCCCTTGGGGAAGAGTGACCATAATATGGTGGAATTCTGCATTAGGATGGAGAATGAAACAGTTAATTCAGAGACCATGGTCCAGAACTTAAAGAAGGGTAACTTTGAAGGTATGAGGCGTGAATTGGCTAGGATAGATTGGCGAATGATACTGAAGGGGTTGACTGTGGATGGGCAATGGCAGACATTTAGAGACCGCATGGATGAACTACAACAATTGTACATTCCTGTCTGTCGTAAAAATAAAAAAGGGAAGGTGGCTCAACCGTGGCTATCAAGGGAAATCGGGGATAGCATTAAAGCCAAGGAAGTGGCATACAAATTGGCCAGAAATAGCAGCGAACCCAGGGACTGGGAGAAATTTCGAACCCAGGGACTGGGAGAAATTTAGAACTCAGCAGAGGAGGACAAAGGGTTTGATTAGGGCAGGGAAAATGGAGTACGAGAAGAAGCTTGCAGGGAACATTAAGACGGATTGCAAAAGTTTCTATAGATATGTAAAGAGAAAAAGGTTAGTAAAGACAAACGTAGGTCCCCTGCAGTCAGAATCAGGGGAAGTCATAACGGGGAACAAAGAAATGGCGGACCAATTGAACAAGTACTTTGGTTCGGTATTCACTGAGGAGGACACAAACAACCTTCCGGATATAAAAGGGGTCGGAGGGTCTAGTAAGGAGGAGGAACTGAGGGAAATCCTTATTAGTCGGGAAATTGATGGGATTGAAGGCCGATAAATCCCCAGGGCCTGATGGACTGCATCCCAGAGTACTTAAGGAGGTGGCCTTGGAAATAGTGGATGCATTGACAGTCATTTTCCAACATTCCATTGACTCTGGATCAGTTCCTATGGAGTGGAGGGTAGCCAATGTAACCCCACTTTTTAAAAAAGGAGGGAGAGAGAAAACACGGAATTACAGACCAGTCGGCCTGACATCGGTAGTGGGTAAAATGATGGAATGAATTATTAAGGATGTCATAGCAGTGCATTTGGAAAGAGGTAATATGATAGGTCCAAGTCAGCATGGATTTGTGAAAGGGAAATCATGCTTGACAAATCTTCTGGAATTTTTTGAGGATGTTTCCAGTAGAGTGGACAAGGGAGAACCAGTTGATGTGGTATATTTGGACTTTCAGAAGGCTTTCGACAAGGTCCCACACAAGAGATTAATGTGCAAAGTTAAAGCACATGGGATTGGGGGTAGTGTGCTGACATGGATTGAGAACTGGTTGTCAGACAGGAAGCAAAGAGTAGGAGTAAATGGGGACTTTTCAGAATGGCAGGCAGTGACTAGTGGGGTACCGCAAGGTTCTGTGCTGGGGCCCCAGCTGTTTACACTGTACATTAATGATTTAGACGAGGGGATTAAATGCAGTATCTCCAAATTTGCGGATGACACTAAGTTGGGTGGCAGTGTGAGCTGCAAGGAGGATTCTATGAGGCTGCAGAGCGACTTGGATAGGTTGGGTGAGTGGGCAAATGCATGGCAGATGAAGTATAATGTGGATAAATGTGAGGTTATCCACTTTGGTGGTAAAAACAGAGAGACAGACTATTATCTGAATGGTGACAGATTAGGAAAAGGGGAGGTGCAAAGAGACCTGGGTGTCATGGTACATCAGTCATTGAAGGTTGGCATGCAGGTACAGCAGGCGGTTAAGAAAGCAAATGGCATGTTGGCCTTCATAGCGAGGGGATTTGAGTACAAGGGCAGGGAGGTGTTGCTACAATTGTACAGGGCCTTGGTGAGGCCACACCTGGAGTATTGTGTACAGTTTTGGTCTCCTAACCTGAGGAAGGACATTCTTGCTATTGAGGGAGTGCAGCGAAGGTTCACCAGACTGATTCCCGGGATGGCGGGACTGACCTATCAAGAAAGACTGGATCAACTGGGCTTGTATTCACTGGAGTTCAGAAGAATGAGAGGGGACCTCATAGAAACGTTTAAAATTCTGACGGGGTTAGACAGGTTAGATGCAGGAAGAATGTTCCCAATGTTGGGGAAGTCCAGAACCAGGGGACACAGTCTAAGGATAAGGGGGAAGCCATTTAGGACCGAGATGAGGAGGAATTTCTTCACCCAGAGAGTGGTGAACCTGTGGAATTCTCTACCACAGAAAGTTGTTGAGGCCAATTCACTAAATATATTCAAAAAGGAGTTCGATGAAGTCCTTACTACTAGGGGAATCAAGGGGTATGGTGAGAAAGCAGGAATGGGGTACTGAAGTTGCATGTTCAGCCATGAACTCATTGAATGGCGGTGCACGCTAGAAGGGCCGAATGGCCTACTCCTGCACCTATTTTCTATGTTTCTAAAGGCCGAGAATTGCAATTTCGAAGATACTCCATTCTAAATTAGTTGCTCCAAAAAAAATAGGAGCAACTCAGGCCGAAACTTGACCCCACAGAAACATAGAAAATAGGTGCAGGAGTAGGCCATTCGGCCCTTCGAGCCTGCACCACCATTCGATAAGATCATGGCTGATCATTCCCTCAGTATCCCTTTCATGCTTTCTCTCCATATCCCTTGATCCCTCTTGAATATATCCAATGAACTGGCATCAACAACTCTCTGTCAGGGAATTCCACAGGCTAACAACTCTGAGTGAAGAAGTTTCTCCTCATCAGTCCTAAATGGCCTACCCCTTATCCTAAGACGGAGTCCCCTGGTTCTGGACTGCCCCAACATCGGGAACATTCTTCCTGCATCGAACCTGTCCCATCCCATCAGAATCTTGTATGTTTCTATGAGATCCCCTCTCATCCTTCTTAACTCCAATATATAAAGGCCCAGTTGATCCAGTCTCTCTTCATGTGTCAGTCCAGCCATCCTGGGAATTAACCTTCGCTGCACTCACTCAATTGCAAGAACGTCCTTCCTCAGATTAGGAGACCAAAACTGAACACAATATTCCAGGTGAAGCCTCACCAAGGCCCTGTACAATTGCAGTAAGATCTCCCTGCTCCCATAGCTATGAAGACCAACATTTGCTGCCTTCACCGCCTGCTGTATGCCAATGACTGATGAACCATGACACCCAGGTCTCATTGCACCTCCCCTTTTCCTAATCTGCCACCATTCAGTTAATATTCTGTCTTCGTGTTTTTGCCCCCAAAGTGGATAACCTCACATTTATCCACATTATACAGCATCTGCCATGCATTTGTCCACTCACCTAACCTGTCTAAGTCACCTTGCAGCCTCTTAGCATCCCCCTCACAGCTCACACCGCCACCCAGTTTAGTGTCATCTGCAAACTTGGAGACATTACACTCAATTCCTTCATCTAAATCATTAATGTATATTGTAAAGAGCTGGGGTCCCAGCACTGAGCCCTGCGGCACTCCACTAGTCACTGCCTGCCATTCTGAAAAGGACCCGTTTATCCCGACTCTCTTCCTGTCTGCCAACCAGTTCTCTATCCACGTCAGTATATTACCCCCAATACCATGTGCTTTGATTTTGCACACCAATCTCTTGTGTGGGACCTTGTCAAGAGCCTTTTGAAAGTTCAAATACACAACATCCACTGGTTCTCCCTTGTCCACTCTACTAGTTACATTCTCAAAAAATTCCAGAAGATTTGTCAAGCATGATTTCCCCTTCATAAATCCATGCTGACTTGGACCAATCCTGTCACTGCTTTCCAAACGCGCTGCTATTTCATCCTTAATAATTGATTCCAACATTTTCCCCACCACTGATGTCGGGCTAACCGATCTATAAATACCCGCTTTCTCTCTCCCTCCTTTTTTTTAAAAAGTGGTGTTACATTAGCTACCCTGCAGTCCATAGGAACTGATCCCGAGTCGATAGACTGTTGGAAAATGATCACCAATGCATCCACTATTTCTCGGGTCACTTCCTTAAGTACTCTGGGATGCAGACTATCAGGCCCTGGGGATTTATTGGCCTTCAACCCCATCAATTTCCCACCTAATAAGGATATCCTTCAGATCCTCCTTCTCACTAGACCCTCGGTTCCCTAGTACTTTCGGAAGGTTATTTGTGTCTTCCTTCGTGAAGACAGAACCAAAGTATTTGTTCAATTGGTCTGCCATTTCTTTGTTTCCCATTATGAATTCACCTGAATCCGACTGCAAGGGACCTATGTTTGTCTTCACTAATCTTTGTCTCTTCACGTATCTGTAGAAACTTTTACAGTCAGTTTTTATGCACCCAGCAAGCTGCTTCTTGTACTCTATTTTCCCCCTCTTAATTAAACCCTTTGTCCTCCTCTGCTGAATTCTAAATTTCTCCCAGTCCTCAGATTTGCTGCTTTTTCTAGCCAATTTATATGCCTCTTCCTTGGATTTAATACTATCCTTAATTTCCCTTGTTAGCCACGGTTGAGCCACCTTCCCTGTTTTACCTTTACTCCAGACAGGGATGTACAATTGTTGAAGTTCACCCATGTGATCTTTAAAAGTTTGCCATTGCCTATCCACTGTCAACCCTTTAAGTATCATTTGCCAGTCTATTCTAGCCAATTCACGTCTCAAACCATCGAAGTTACCTTTCCTTAAGTTCAGGACCCAGGTAGAGAATTTCAAAGATTCACAACCTTCTGAGTGAAGAAATTCCTCCTCATCTCAGTCTTAAATGGCTGATCCCTTATACCAGTACTATGCCCCCGAGTTCTCGACTCTTCAGCCAGTGGAATCAACCTCTCAGCATCTACCCTGTCAATCCCCCTCAGAATCTTATGTTTCAATGAGATCACCACTCCTCCTTCTAAACTCCAGAGCGTATAGGCTCAATCTACTCAATCTCTTCTCCTAGGACAACCCTCTCATCCCATAATACCATTTTTTAAAAAGCAAACAAAGCACTTGGGTTTATTTCTAGAGGGATAGAATTGAAAAGTAGAGAAGTTATGTTAAACTTCTATAAAAACTTGGTTAGACCACACTAAGAACTGTGAACCGTTTTGGTGTCTATTATAAAAAGGTCATTGAGGCACTGAAGAAGATGCAAAATGATTTACTAGACTGATACTGGAACTGAGAGGTCAAATCTATGTAGAAAGATTGAACAAGCTGGGGCTCTTTTCTTCTCCTCTGAAGGGTGACCTGATGGAGGTGTTTAAGATTATGAAAGGGTTTGATTCACTTGCGGGCAAGACCCGAACTCGGAGCCATAAATATAATATAGTCACTAATAAATCCAATGGGGAATTCAGGAGAAACTTCTTACCCAGATTGTGGAACTCGCTACCACAAAGAGTAGTTGAAGCGAATAGCATAGATGCATTTAAGGGGAATCCAGATCAGCACATGAGGGAGAAAGGAATAGAGGTTATGTTGTTGTAGTTAGATGAAGGGTTGGAGGAGGCTCATGTGGAGCATAAACACCTGCATGGATCTATTGGGTCGAATGGCCTGTTTCTGTGCTATAAATACTTTGTAAGGTTACACATTCAAACAAGAAAAGTGGCAAACATTTTATAATTAACTGTCTAGTTATAAACACATTGTAAAATTTTAAATTTTCAAAGAAAAACTTGCATTTCTAACACTTTTCACGTCCCAAAGCGCTTTACAGCCAATTAAGTGATTTTGAAGTGTTGTAATGTAAAAAACGCGGCAGCCAGTTTGTGCACACGTTCCCATGAACAGCAATGTGACAATGATCAGATAAGCTGTTTTTAGTGATATTTATTACTGGTACATCATCTGGTATATAATCACAACATGACATTTACAGGAGGTTACATTGATGGCTGAATTGTGCATCTCTGAGCTTTGTAGATTATGGAGAGCCATTAAAGGTTACACATTCAAACAAGAAAATTGGCTAACACCTACCATAGAGTACCCAGCCTCTGCCCTACTCCTGCAGCCATGGTACTGACACAGTTGTCCTAGTTAAGCTTCTGACCAGTGGAGAACCCTAGGATGTTGATGGTGGGGACCGTGATGAGGATGTTGATGGTGGGGACCGTGATGAGGATCCTGTTGAAGGTTAGATAGGTGGTTTGGCCTTTTGGATGGAGCTGGCCATTGCCTTATGTTACTTACTATCTGTCAGCTCAAACCTGGATGTTGTCCATGTCCTGCTGTAGACTGGCACGTGCTGCTTCATTGTTGGAGGAGGCATAAATGGACTTGAACACTGTAGAGTTGTCATTGATGAAGCGGCTGGAGGTGGTTGAGCTTACGATGCTGACCTGTGGAAATCCTGCAGTGATGTCCTGGGACTGCGATGATTTGCCCGACAAACATGATCATCTTCCTGTGTGTCAGGTATGACTCCAGCCACTGGCGGATCTCATCAACCCCCATTGAACTCCATTTTGGTAGTGCTCCATGATATCATACTAGATCGAATGCTGCCTTGATGTCAGCGGCAGCTGCTGTCATCACTCCTCTGGCATTCAGCTGTTGTGTCTATCTCTGGATCAAGGTAGTGATTAGATCTGGAGCTGACAGATTATGGTGGAACCCAAACTGAATGTCAGCAAGCAGATTATTGGCAAGTAGGTGTTGCTTGATTGCACTATTGATTTTTTTTTTCATCACTTTACTGATGCTTGGTAGGAGACTGACTGGGCGGTATTTGGCTGGGTTAACTTTGTCCTGCTATTTGTGAATAGGACATACAAATTGTTGAGTAGATGCCAGTGTCATAGCTGTACTGAAACAGTTTGATGAGCAGAGCAGCTAGTTTTGGGTGCACAGGTCTTCGGCACCACAGCTGGAATATTACCAGTGCCCAAAGACTTTGACATCGCCAGTGCACTAAGCTGCTTAATGTCATGTGAAGTAAACCAAATTGACTGGACATTGGCATCAGGGAAGGTTGGGATCTTGAAGAGGCTGAGTAGAATTGTCCACTTGAGCCATTTGGTTGAAAAGGCTTGTAAATACTTCAGCATTGTTTCTTCCACTCTCACGCTGGGTACCACCATGTTTGGGGTGTTCATGAAGCCTCATTCTCCTGTTTGTTATCCTGTTGTCCACCACCATTGTTGGCTGAATATGGTAAACTTTTCTCTGGTTCTTTGGCTGTGGTTTTAGTAGCATACAGATTTGTCTATAAACTGCTGCTTGTGGTGTTTCATCATAGACAGTCCCCTGGAATCAAGGAAGACTTGCTTCCACTCTTTTTTTAAAAAAAAATGAGTTCTTGGGTAACTGAACAGTCCAATACGAGTTCACAGTCCCTGTCACAGATGGGACAGACAGTCATTGAGGGAAAGGGTGGGTGGGACTGGTTTGCCGCATGCTCGTTCCGCTGCCTGCGCTTGGTTTCTGCATGCTCTCGGCGATGAGACTCGAGGTGCTCAGTGCCCTCCTGGATGCACTTCCTCCACTTAGGATAGTCATTGGCCAAGGACTCCCAGGTGTCGATGGGGATGTTGCACTTTATCAAGGATGCTTTGATGGTGTCTTTGAAACGTTTCGTCTCCCCACTTTTGGCTCGTTTGCCATGAAGGAGTTCCGAGTAGAGCGCTTGCTTTGGGAGTCTCGTGTCAGGCATGCGAACAATGTGGCCTGCCCAGCGTAGCTGATCGAGTGTGGTCAGTGCTTCAGTACTGGGGATGTTGGCCTGGTCGAGGATGCTAACGTTGGTGCGTCTGTCCTCCCAGGGGATTTGTAGGATCCTGCAGAGACATTGTTGGTGGTATTTCTTCAGCGACTTCAGGTGTCTACTGTAAATGGTCCATGTCTCTGAGCCATACAGGAGGGTGGGTATTGCTACAACCCTGTTGACCATGATCTTGTGGCAGATTTGAGGGCCTGGTCTTCGAACACTCTTTTCCTCAGGCGGCCGAAGGCTGCGCTGGCGCGCTGAAGGCGATGTTGAATTTCATCGTCAATGTCTGTCCTCGTTGATAAGAGGCTCCCGAGGTGTGGGGAATGGTCCACGTTGTCCAGGGCTTCGCCGTGGATCTTGATGCATGCAGGTAACCCCATGTAATAGCTTCACTATGTTGGTGCCTCATTCTAATGTATGCCTGGTACTTTCCTGTACACTCTACATTAAACCAGGGTTAATCTCTTGGTCTAATGGTGATGGACGATGGAGGAATGTTCTGGACATGAGATTACAGATTACGGTTTACGATTCTGATGGTTATTGACCACAGCGCCTCATGTCCAGTTTTGGTCTGCTAGATCTGTCCCTTTCCCATCATACTTAGCACAGTGGTAGTGCCACACCTCACATGAAGGATGTCCTCATTGTAAAGACAAGACTTTGTTTTCGCAAGGTCAGTCCTACCAAAGCTATTGAGGACAGATATACCTGCAGCAGATAGGTTGGTGAGGACAAGGTCATTATGGTTATTCTGTTGTGTTGATTGCCTCAACACCTGATACAGGTTCAGTCTGGCAGTTGCATCTATCCGATTGATCCCAACCTGTCTGGAGTTGGGAATTATATAAGAATGAAAGATTTGGCTTCCCAAAGGAAAGAGACACCTCAATTTTCCAAAAGACTGTGTATCCAATCCTGTCCTGTCCTATTAGGGAAATGTGGTGAAGAAAAATTAGGTTATCAGTGGAGTATTGTGGGGCACTCCAAATTTTATAATGACAAGAAGCTTTTCAATTCCATTGAATGTTCCTTTTTATTTCTATTCAGTTGAATTACTAGATATAAAAATGTACACAAACATTTAACTATCCTATTTAATTTTGCATAGATATGGTTTTAGTAGCGTATAGATAGTACTGTGCTATTTTGTATTGTAAACCATTTGGGGACAAGGAACAGCTTCTCATCCCTTATTTTTTTTGATTAGTTTTGTTTGTGCAGTTTATGTTTCTAACAACTTTTACTTATTCTTAAAATAGGTGTTTGGAGTAGTAGACTCCCCCAATTACTCTGGTATAACAAGGCCAGTCATTGCTGAACAAAAGATCAAGTGGAAACCAAATTCTACTGAACAAGCAACTGATGCAAGGAATGGAGAGCTTAGTAAAGAACCTTTGAATGACTCTGAGGTGAGTCATCTGGAGAAACATTGACAACATTACTAGCATTTGCATGAATGCACTGGTCACATATATTTCAATCATCAGGAGAATTTTTAAATCTAGGACTATTGCCATAGGTACATTCTATACCACTTAAAAGCAAGTCTTGATGCTTTCCTGAATGCTGAGTTTATTCAGCAAGTAGCAAAGCCTATCGTCCAGAATAGTCCCAGGTTTTATTCGCAGTGTGTTTTAAGTTGGCTGATATCAGCCAGGCAATGTTTTTAAGCTAAAGGTGAATTGTATGAGGAAAAAAAATGGCTCTGCTCCTGATTGCTATCCAGTAAGCCCTGCTAGAAGTGTGCCTGTTTAGCCATTGATGAGAACAGGGTTCGGCTCAACTGGGACACCAAGCCCTGCCTCCCCACCGCCTCTCTCGACCCCTCCACTGTCTCTGGTCACACTACTTGTCCGACATCCAGGACTGGATAAGCAGAAAATTCATCTTCGGTTCCTCCCCCCTACAAGCTCTGTTCCTTAGTCACCGACTCCAACCCTCTCCCTGGCAACTGTCTGAAGCTGAACCTGAACCAAGCCATTTGCGAACTTGCTGGATTTGACCCCGAGATGAGCTTCCGACCACATATCAAGACAGCCTACTTCTACATCTGTAAAATCACCCGACTCCGCCCCTGCCTCAGCTCATCTGCTGCTGAGACCCTCAGCCATGCCTTTGTTACCTCTAGATTTAACTATTCCAGTACTTTCCTGGCCAGCCTCCATCTTTTCTCCACACCCCCCCCCCCCCTCCATAAATTTGAATTCATCTAAAACCTTGTTGCCCGTGTCCTAACTTGCTAAGTCCCGTTTACCGAACCCCATTGTGTTCATTGGCCTACATTGGTTGCTGGTCTGGCAATGCCTCAATTTTAAAAGTCTCATCCTTGTTTTCAAATCCTTCGTGGCCTCGCCCCTCCCTATCTCTGTAACCTCCTTCAGCCCTACAACTCTTAGATCTCCGCGCTCCTCCAATTCAGGTCCCGTCAGCTACCTAGGCCCTAAGCTCTGGAATCCGCTCTCCATCCCTCTAGCTCTCCTCCTTTAAGATGCTCCTTAAAAGATGGTCTCTTTGTCCAATCTGTCCTAATATTTCGTTATGTGGCTCGTGTCACATTTTGTTTGATAATGCTCCTGTGAAGCGCCTTGGGGCGTACTGCTATGTTAAAGGCGCTATATAAATACAAGCTGTTGATGCCTTCCACAATCGAGCAGCTTCTCAACACTTGCACTGCACATGTGGCAATGGTGCAAATGGCATTTTGCATCAGTCAGCTGAGCATCTATTTGGGATGAAGACTGCAAGTAACTTCAGATAGGACAGATAACAACTTGCATTTATATAGCGCTTTCAACATAGAACAACGTCTTGACACTTAGAAGCATAATCAGCCTTGTGCCAGCTTTGGCTCAGCGGTAGCACACTCGCCTCTGAATTCAGGCCTATTATTTCAGAACTTTATTGCCTTCAGTGGTCACACAGGCTCCAGCGCAGCCTAAACCACCAACCCTTGCCCCATGCCTATTGGAATCCATGCCCATTCGTCAAAACTCGACCTTCTTTCATCGGTCACGGGTGCTGCCCATAACCCACCGCTCCCAAGAGATGCCTTCTCTGATTTCCCACCGCCCCCGCGATGTGTCTTCTCTAATTACCACACTCCTGCCTTCTCTATATCCCACCTCCCCCGAGAGGTTCCTTCTCTGATATACCCCTCTTCCCCAAGAGATGCCTTCTCTGATGTCCCACCGTCCCGAGGTGCCTTCTGATATCAACTCCACCCCCATCCCTCCTCCCCACCCACCGAGAAGGATGCCTGCAG
The DNA here is from genome assembly GCF_044704955.1 of Pristiophorus japonicus. Lineage (NCBI taxonomy): Eukaryota > Metazoa > Chordata > Chondrichthyes > Pristiophoridae > Pristiophorus > Pristiophorus japonicus. The sequence goes on from NC_091985.1 coordinate 29,923,757, forward strand.
TGATATCCCACCGCCACAAGAGATGCCTTCGTTGATATCTCACCACCCCGAAAGTTGAGCTCTCTGATCCCCCACTACTTCCAAGAAATTGAAGGAATTATTTTCTTTATAATCACAATCAAAAGCAGAAAGTAGTGAAAACATTCCGCAAACCGGGCAGCTTCTGTAATCCTAGAGTTGGCAGCCCTGCCATGCACATTGACACCGAGAATCGAAGGTTGGGAATTTAAATGCCATTTCGGCCTCCAATTTGTTTTTCTCGTTTTTAAAAAAAAAAAAAAAAATTAATGTATTTAGAAGATGAAAAAATATCTGGCTGTGGTTTCCAAATACGTCATCCTAAAATGATCCGATAATTCCCTCACAGGTTACCAACTTAGGAAAGAATATTGTTAAAGTTGGTGGGGGAGGCAAATGGAAAAAGGAACTAATTGGAATACCTGAAATTGTTACTGCTGCACCAAAACAAAAATAGCTATTGGCCCAGAAATTGCGGTCGGTGGCTTGCCACGGTCGCATGCCTCCAATCGCAAAAATTTCTACGAAAGTACCTGGTGGTCCTAGAGGTTTGGCGAAGGCCAGCGTAGCGGCCCACGTATCCCAGGATCATAAGGGCTTCGTACAGATCTCTGGGATCACGTGGGCGGGCCCAACCTATCCAAGTTGAGGGAATTCCCATTCATACTTATGGTAATTCCGTATGTACGGAGCTGCCATAAGTATGAATGGTAAAATCCCCCAAAACACAAACTGAAAATAAGTTTTTAAAAAAGCACATTACATAATTAAAATTAGTGAAAATGAAATTTAATTAAATATTTTATGCAAGAATGTATTTTTTGAATTTTTTAAAAATATGTTTTCACGGGGCTAAAAATAAACTTGCCTTGATGGACAGGGTTTTTTATTTTTCCCTTTTTTTTTTTAACTTTTAGAGTAAGAATTTCAAGGACATTCGCTGGGCAGGAGTTGGGAATACCTTTTCCTCCAGATGCGGTGGATTTGTCAAGAGATTTCTTGATAGATCGCAAGTTTCAGGTTTAGTTGCATGTGCTTCGCATACCTAAACCTGGAATCTGTGCGGTCCCTACGGGCACGGACACACCTTGTACGTGCCCATAGGGGCTGTGAATTCAGGCCCATTATTTCAGAACTTTAATGCCTTCGATGCTCACACAGGCTCCAGCGCAGCCTAAACCGCTAACTGAATACCAACCCCTGCCTCGTGCCTATTGGCATCCATGGCAGACTGGTTACGAAAGTAAAAGCCCATGGGATCCAGGGCAAAGTGGCATGTTGGATCCAAAATTGGCTGAGGCAAGAAGCAAAAGGTCATGGTTGATGGGTGTTTTTGTGACTGGAAGGATGTTTCCAGTGCAGTTCCACAGGGCTCAGTACTCGGTCCCTTGCTTTTTGTGATGAACATCAATAATCTCGACTTGAATATAGGGGGTTTGATTAGGAAGTTTGCAGATGATACTAAAATTGGCCGTGAGTTGATAATGAAGAAGAAAGCTGCAAACTGCAGGAAGATATCAATCAGGTAGGCAGAACAGTGGCAAATGGAATTTAATCCGGAGAAATGTGAGGTAATGCGTTTGGGGAGGAAAAACAAGGAAAGGAAATACACATTAAATGGTAGGACACTGAGAAATGTAGCGGAACAAAGGGATGTTGGAGTGCATGTCTACAGATCCCTGAAAGTAGCAGGCCAGGTCGATAAGGTGGTTAAGAAGGCATATGGAATGCTTGCCTTTATTAGTCGAGGCATAGAATACAAGAGCAGGAGGGTTATGCTTGAATTGTATAAAACACTGGTTAGGCCACAGTTGGAGTACTGCGTGCAGTTCTGGTCACCGCATTACAGGAAGGACGTGATTGCACTGGAGAGGATACAGACGAGATTTACGAGGATGTTGACTGGACTGGAGAATTTTAGCTATGAGGACAGATTGGATAGGCTGTGTTTGTTTTCCTTGGAACAGAGGAGATTCAGGGGAGACCTCATTGAGGTGTTAAAATTATGAGGGGCCGAGATATAGTGAATAGAAAGGACCTATTTCCCTTAGCAGCGGGGTCAACAACCAGGGGGCATAAATTTAAAGTAATTAGTAGAAGGTTCAGAGGGGATTTGAGGGGAAATTTCTTCACGCAGAAGGTTGAGGGTCTGGAACTCACTGCCTGAAAGGGTAGTAGAGGCAGAAACCCTCACCACATTTTTAAAAAGTACTTGGATGTGCACTTGAAGTGCTGCAACCTGCAAGGCTACGAACCTAGAGCTAGAAAGTGGGATTAGACTGGATAGCCTCTAGTTGGCTGGCACGGACACAATGGGCCGAAATAAGAACATACGAAATAGGAGCAGGAGTAGGCCATTTGGTTCCTCGAGCCTGCTCCGCCATTCAATAAGATCATGGCTGATCTGATCAGGGACTCTGCTCCACTTCCCTGCCTGCTCCCCATAACCTTTACTCCCTTATCGCTCAAAAATCTGTCTATCTCCACCTTAAATATATTCAATGACCCAGCCTCCACAGCTCTCTGTGACAGAGAATTCCATAGATTTACAACCCTCGGAGAAGAAATGTTTCTTCTTCTCAATTTTAAATGGACGACCCCTTATTCTAAGTATCCCCCAGTTTTAGTTTCCCCTATGGGTGGAAATATCCTCTCTGCATCTACCTAGTCGAGCCCCCTCATTATCTTGTATGTTTCAATAAGTTCATCTCTCATTCTTCTGAATTCCAATGTGTATAAGCACATCCTACTCAACCTATCTTCATAAGTCAACCCCCTCATCGCCAGAATCAATCTAGTGAACCTTCTCTGAACTGCCTCCAATGTAAGTACATCCTTCCTTAAATAAGGAGACCAAAACTGTACACAGTACTCCAGGTGTGGCCTCACCAATACCCTGTACCATTGTAGCAGGACTTTTCTGCTTTTATACTTTATCCCCCTTCCAATAAAGGCCAACATTCCATTTGCCTTCCTGATTACTTGCTGTACCTGCATACTAACTTTTTGTGTTTCATGCACAAGGAGCCCCAGGTCTCTCTACTGCAGCACTTTGCAATTTTTCTCCATTTAAGTTATAATTTGCTTTTCTATTTTTTTCTGCCAAAGTGGATAACCTCTCATTTTCCCATATTATACTCTCTACCAAATTTTTGCCCACTCACGTAACCTGTCTATATCCCATTGCAGATTTTTGTGTCCTTCTCTCAATTTGCTTTGGCCTCCTTCCCTGCTGTAAACATCTATGATTCTATCCCCATCTGGCAAAACTCAGCCGCCTTTCATTGGTCGCCTCTTTTTTCCTCCTATTTTCTTCTGGATTGATCACAGCACTGATCAGGTGGTCTATCCTCAATTCCAGGAGACTCCTCAGAAAATTGGGTTTGCTGGACAGCAAGTGTTGGCCGTGAGTGTATATAACATCTAATCTTTAATAAACCTGCAAGCATTCTTAAATTTGTGTTTGAAATCATTATTAATACAGGCACAGGGCTGCAGCCTTTGCCTATGTCCTGAAAAAAAAATTCCTAACCATATGTTCCATAGACTTGCTGGTCATAAACGGAATCTATATTTTCTGCATCATTGCAATCACTTCAACATTGTCTGTTGCATTCACATTATGAGGTGTAAGGTGACATTTCGAGACTAGGCAGGACCGGAACCAATCTCCTAGGGGGAGTGTTTGCTAGTGCTGTTGGGGAGGAGTTAAGCTAATGTGGCAGGGTGATGCGAACCAATGCAGGGAGACAGAGGGAAACAAAAAGGAGACAAAAGCAAAAGACAGGAGATGAGTAAAAGTGGAGGGCAGAGAAACCCAAAGCAAAAAACAAAAGGGCCACAATGCAAAGGGGCTGCAGGAGGGGTCAAAACTAAAAATCATAGATTAAAAATGAGTATTAAAACACTCTACCTAAACGCACGCAGCATTCGAAATAAAGTAAATGAGTTGACGGCACAAATCATTACAAATGGGTATGATTTGGTGGCCATTACAGAAACGTGGTTGCAGGGTGGCCAAGACTGGGAATTAAACATACAGGGGTATCTGACGATTCGGAAAGATAGACAAGAAGGGAAAGGAGATGGGGTAGCTCTGTTAATAAAGGATGATATCAGGGCAGTTGTGAGAGACGATATTGGCTATAGGCCCCCAAATAATTTCACGGTGGGGCGGGCAATAATCAAGGGAATAATGGCGGCATGTGAAAAAGGAACGGCAGTAATCATAGGGGATTTTAACCTACATATCGATTGGTCAAATCAAATCGCACGGGGTAGCCTTGAGGAGGAATTCATAGAATGCATACGGGATTGTTTCTTAGAACAGTATGTTACAGAACCTACAAGGGAGCAAGCTATCTTAGATCTGGTCCTGTGTAATGAGACAGGAATAATAAACGATCTCCTAGTAAAAGATCCTCTCGGAATGAGTGATCACAGTATGGTTGAATTTGTAATACAGATTGAGGGTGAGGAAGTAGTGACTCAAACGAGCATACTATGCTTAAACAAAGGGGACTACAGTGGGATGAGGGCAGAGTTGGCTAAAGTAGACCCGAAACACAGACTAAACGGTGGCACAATTGAGGAACAGTGGAGGACTATTAAGGAGCTCTTTCATAGTGCTCAACAAAAATATATTCCAATGAAAAAGAAGGGCGGTAAGAGAAGGGATACCCAGCCGTGGATAACCAAGGAAATAAAGGAGAGTATCAAATTAAAAACCAATGCGTATAAGGTGGCCAAGGTTAGTGGGAAAATAGAAGATTGGGAAAATTTTAAATGACAGCAAAGAATGACTAAGAAAGCAATAAAGAAAGGAAAGATAGATTACGAAGGTAAACTTGGGCAAAACATAAAAACGGATAGTAAAAGCTTTGACAGATATATAAGACGGAAAAGAATGACTAAAGTAAATGTTGGTCCCTTAGAAGATGAGAAGGGGGATTTAATAATGGGAAATGTGGAAATGGCTGAGACCTTAAACAATTATTTTGCTTCGGTCTTCACAGTGGAAGACACAGAAACCATGCCAGAAATTGCTGGTCACAGGAATGTGGGAAGGGAGGACCTTGAGACAATCACTATCACTAGGGGGGGTAGTGCTGGACAGGCTAATGGGACTCAAGATAGACAAGTCCCCTGGTCCTGATGAAATGCATCCCATAGTATTAAAAGAGATGGTGGAAGTTATAGCAGATGCATTCGTTATAATCTACCAAAATTCTCTGGACTCTGGGGAGGTACCAGCTGATTGGAAAGCAGCTAATGTAACGCCTCTGTTTAAAAAAGGAGGCAGGCAAAAGGCAGGTAACTATAGGCCGGTTAGTTTAACATCTGTAGTGGGGAAAATGCTTGAAACTATCAGTAAGGAAGAAATAGCGGGACATCTAGATAGGAATAGTGCAATCAAGCAGATGCAACATGGATTCATGAAGGGGAAATCATGTTTAACTAATTGACTGGAATTCTTTGAGAATATAACGAGCATGGTGGATAGAGGTGTACCGATGGATGTGGTGTATTTAGATTTTCAAAAGGCATTCGATAAGGTGCCACACAAAAGGTTACTGCAGAAGATAAAGGTACGCGGGGTCAGTGGAAATGTATTAGCATGGATAGAGAATTGGCTGGCTAACAGAAAGCAGAGAGTCGGGATAAATGGGTCCTTTTCGGGTTGGAAATCGGTGGTTAGTGGTGTGCCACAGGGAACGGTGCTGGGACCACAACTGTTTACAATATACATAGATGAACTGGAAGAGGGGACAGAGTGTAGTGTAACAAAATTTGCAGATGACACAAAGATTAGTAGGAAAGCGGGTTGTGTAGAGGACACAGAGAGGCTGCAAAGAGATTTAGATAGGTTAAGCGAATGGGCTAAGGTTTGGCAGATGGAATACAATGTCGGAAAGTGTGAGGTCATCCACCTTGGGGGGGGGGGGGGGGGGGAACAAAAAAAGGGAATACTATTTGAATGGGGAGAAATTACAACATGCTGCGGTGCAGAGGGACCTGGGGGTCCTTGTGCATGAATCCCAAAAAGTTAGTACAAAAGCAGGGAGGTCCTTCTGCAACTGTATAGGGTATTGGAGAGGCCGCACCTGGAGTACTGCGTGCAGTTTTGGTCGCCTTACTTAAGGAAGGATATACTGGCTTTGGAGGGGGTACAGAGACGATTCACTAGGCTGATTCCGGAGATGAGGGGGTTACCTTTTGATGATAGATTGAGTAGACTGGTTCTTTACTCATTGGCGTTCAGAAGGATGAGGGGTGATCTTATCCTTGAACCCACAACCTTCTGACTCCGAGGCGAGAGTGCTACCCACATTTAAAATAATGAAAGGGATAGACAAGATAGAGGCAGAGAGGTTGTTTCCACTGGTCGGGGAGACTAGAACTAGGGGGCACAGCCTCAAAATACGGGGGAGCCAATTTAAAACCGAGTTGAGAAGGAATTTCTTCTCCCAGAGGGTTGTGAATCTGTGGAATTCTCTGCCCAAGGAAGCAGTTGAGGCTAGCTCATTGAATGTATTCAAGTCACAGATAGATTTTTAAACTATAAGGGAATTAAGGGTTATGGGGAGCGGGCGGGTAAGTGGAGCTGAGTCCACGGCCAGATCAGCCATGATCTTGTTGAATGGCGGAGCAGGCTCGAGGGGCTAGATGGCCTACTCCTGTTCCTAATTCTTATGTTCTTATGACTTGATTGCTCTCTCTCTAGAGAGGGTACTGGGTGATAACTCTCTTCGAAATAGTGTCTTGGAATCTTTTACGTCCACTTGTGAGAGCAGACGGGGTCTTGGTTTAACGTCTCATCTGAAAGACGGCACTTCTGACACTGCAGTGCTCCCTCAGTGCTGCACTGGAGTGTCAGCCTAGATTTTTTTTTTTGTCTGCAAGTCCCTGGACTGGGACTTGAACCCACAACCTTCTGACTCCGAGGCGAGAGTGCCACCCACGAAGCCACAGCTGACGCACCGGGACATCAGAGATGGAATAAAAATGTGCTTGATAGGCAGCATCAAGTAATTAATAGATGTGTTTACTGTTTCAACATCGCTATGAAGAGACATCATCTCAAAGGAGCAAATTCTGAATTATTGAAGAGGCGTGGTTGTCTGTTGGGATAATAATTACATCCATGAAGTTGGATGGATGGAAGCCACAGGAGGTGGAGCAACCTTTGTCTGCTTCTCTGAAGAGGAGGCCTAGTAGAAATCCAGTCCAATTGTAGATCGAGGAATCAATAGCAGGGACTGGAAAGCAGTGAGAATTATCCAACAGGCAATAAATGAACAGGTTTTTTTAAAAAAAAAAGGAATACCTAGCTTTAATTTTTTGGGAAAGGTCTCTAGCGTGCACAGGGAAAGACACTTGCAACCTACAAGAACCATTGTAAAAAGTTGTCCTGAAAAATTAGTGTGACTTTTGTTTCCCAATATAAGGTGTTTAAAGCTAGCTGGAAACTTGCATTTTAAAGTTTAAACACTAGAGTTGTCTATTGGCTGGCCAACATCACAGTGTTTGCTAGGATGGACTTGGTTGTTGGCTGGGTGTTCAGAATGAGTCGGCTGCAATAGTAGATGCTGGTGCCGATTTGGATGGTGACTAGAGGATATTCTGCACTAATTATTTTATCAGTCAGTTAATGTGATTGCCAATGTCACGTCAGCTATTGAGATGTACTTCGGTGATGATTTAAAAAAAAAATTAATGATGCAACATTGAGAAAAGATAGCCATCTGTGGTTAACTGAAGAAATAAAGGATGGTATCCAATTTAAAAACAAGGGCATACACAGTGGCTAAAACTAGTGGGAGGACAGAAGACTGGGAAGCTTTTAAAAGCCAGCAAAGAACGACTAAAAAAATGATTAAGAAAGGGAAGATAGACTATGAAAGTAAACTAGCGCAAAATATAAAAACAGATAGCAAAAGTTTCTATAGGTATATAAAAAGGAACAGAGTGGCCAAAGTAAATGTTGGTCCTTTCGAGGTCGAGACCAGGGAATTAGTAATGGAGAACATGGAGATGGCATAAACTCTGAACAAATATTTTGTATCAGTCTTTATGGTAGAAGACACTAACCATATTTTGACAGTGGATAGTCTAGGGGCTATAGGGGAGGAGGAACTTAACACAATCACAATCACTAAGGAGGTGGCACTCAGTAAGATAATGGGACTAAAGGCAGATAAATCCCCTGGACCTGATGGCTTGCATACTAGGGTTTGAAGAGAAGTAGCGGCAGGGATAGTGGATGCATTGGTTGTAATTTACCAAAATTTCCTGGATTCTGGGGAGGTCCCAGCAGATTGGAAAACTGCAAATGTAACGCCCCTATTTAAAAAAAAAAAAAGCAGACAAAAAGCAGGAAACTATAGACCAATTCGCCTAACATCTGTGGTTGGGAAAATGTTGGAGTCCATTATTAAAGAAGCGGTAGCAGGACATTTGGAAAAGCAAAATTCGGTCAGGCAGAGTCAGCATGGATTTATGAAGGGGAAGTCATGTTTGACAAATCTGCTGGAGTTCTTTTGAGGATGTAACGAACAGGGTGGATTAAGGAGAACCAGTGGATGTGGTGTATTTGGACTTCCAGAAGGCATTTGACAAGGTGCCACATAAAAGGTTATTGCGCAAGATAAAAGTTCACTGGGTTGGGGGTAATATATTAGCATGGATAGAGGATTGGCTAACTAACAGAGAACAGAGAGTCGGGATAAATGGTTCATTCTCTAGTTGGCAACCAGTGACTAGTGGGGTGCCGCAGAGATCAGTGCTGAGACCCCAACTATTTACAATCTATATTAACGACTTGGAAGAAGGGACTGAGTGCAACATAGCCAAGTTTACTGACGATACGATGGAGTATAATGTTGGAAAGTGTGAGGTCATGCACTTTGCAATCTTTCTCCATTTAAATAATAACTTGCTTTTTGATTTTTTTCTGCCAAAGTGCCACAGTACAGCGGGACCTGGGGGTACTTGTGCATGAAATGCAAAAGGATAGTATGCAGGTACAGCAAGTGATCAGGAAGGCCAATGGTATCTTGGCCTTTATTGCAAAGGGGATGGAGTATAAAAGCAGAGAAGTCTTACTATATCTATATAAAGTATTGGTGAGGCCATACCTGGAATACTGCGTGCAGTTTTGGTTTCCATATTTACGAAAGGATATACTTGCTTTGGAGGCAGTTCAGAGAAGGTTCACCAGATTGATTCTGGGGATGAAGGGGTTGACTTATGAGAAAAGTTTGAGTAGGTTGGGCCTCTACTCAGTGGAATTTAGAAGAATGAGAGGTGATCTTATTGAAACGTATAAAATTATGAGGGGGCTTGACAAGGTGGATGCAGAGAGGATGTTTCCACTGATGGGGGAGACCAGAACTAGAGGGCACGATCTTATAAGGGGTTGCCCATTGAAAACCGAGATGAGGAGAAATTTATTTTTTCCAGAGGGTTGTAAATCTGTGGAATTTGCTGCCTCAAAGAACTGTGGAAGCTGGGACATTGAATAAGTTTAAGACAGAAATAGACAGTTGCTTAAACGATAAGGGGTTATGGGGAGCGGGCGGGGAAGTGGAGCTGAGTCCATGATTGGATCAGCCATGATCTTATTGAATAGCGGAGCAGGCCTACTCCTGATTCTATTTCTTATGTTCTTATGTAAAAAGACACTGGATCATTTTCAACTCATTGACCGAGGCCAGAGTGTTTCCTAAAGTCCATTTCCCCTTATCAGTGCTGTAGGGAAAGAATAGGGGAGTTGGACTCATTGGATAGCTCGTTTAAAGAGCCAGCACAGACATGATTGGTCGAATGGCTGCCTTCTGTGCTGTATGATTTTAGTACATTGGTATCAAAGGACTCTTAATTTTCTACATTTATCTCTTACTTTCTCTGTGAATATTTGACTAATATAGGGTGAGATTTGTAATTGTCTCAATTTTCAAATTATATTTCATAAATTTTGCATGTTTCAACTGTCACACCAAATTAACAAAAGATGACTTTCAATTATTTTAACTAAATTAACACATTTTAAATAGGTTGTCAACTCATTTTTTTTTTAATTAACACAGCTGAAGTAATGACATTCTCCAAAAACAGCATTGACACAAACAAATAATTGTGCAGTACTCTAGCTACGAATATGTTAGTAGAGCTGGTGATACCCTATATGAAAATCTTGCATCGAACACATGTCCATAAGTTATGAGAAAATGCCCATCACGCATGCAAAATTTGTGTCACTTGTGCAAAGTTTCTGCAGGTATAACACCTTTACTCCTATTCTATCCTCTCCATCCCTTCTGAAAGTATTATACCCAACTGTATTTAATTCTAACCCTGAGCCTACTGCAGCCATAATTGTTGTTGCTGTTATGTATTTTTTTCTATTTTAATCAATCACATTCTAGTTCCCCAATTTTGTTTCTTGTATTCTGTGCATTAAAGTACATGCATTTTAGTCTGGATAGCCCTGGTTTGGCAATTTTTTTTCTTTTGTGCCTTGCTGTTTTTTTTCTTACTGTCTTGTACTGTTTAAATTCCTTTAACCTTTCTACTTGTTTCCTGTATATTTACCGCTCATTTTCCCTTTCAAGCTACTGACTCTAATCTTTTATCCTGTCCCCACAGCTCGAGTTAATCTCCCTGAAAGATTCTTGGTCCTATCTCTATTCATCTGTATGCTATCCTATGGTATAGCTTACTCCTGCCCCAGAACTGGGCTCAATGCTGCAGGAGTCCAAACCCTTTTCTCTTATGCTGCTCCTCAAGTCACACTTCCTAATCTGGCTGTTTCAATATTGGCTAGCATGTGGCACTAACAGTAATTCTGAGATTACTACTTTTTATGTCCTGCTACTTAACATACCTCCTAACCCCAGGAACTTTCCTCTCTGGATGAAGTCATTACATGGAAATAAAGAAACATAGAAAATAGGTGCAGGAGTAGGCCATTCGGCCCTTCGAACCTGCACCACCATTCAATAAGATCATTCCCTCAGTACCCCTTTCCTGCTTTCTTTCCATACCCCTTGATCTCTTTAGCTGTAAGGGCCATATCTAACTCCCTCTTGAATATATCTAATGAACTGGCATGAACAACTCTCTACGGCAGGGAATTCCACAGATTAACAACTCTGAGTGAAGAAGTTTCTCCACATATCGGTCCTAAATGGCCTACCCCTTATCCTAACATTCTTCCCGCATCTAACCTGTCCAGTCCCGTCAGAATCTTATACATTTCTATGAGATCCCCTCTCATCCTTCTAAACCCCAGTGAATAAAGGTCCAGTTGATCCAGTCTCTCCTCATATGTCAGTCCAACCATCCCTGGAATCAGTCTGGTGAACCATCGCTGCACTCCCTCAATAGCAAGAACATCCTTCCTCAGATTGGGAGACCAAAACTGAACACAATATTCCATGTGAGGCCTCACCAAGGCCCTGCACAACTGCAGTAAGACCTCCCTTCTCCTATACTTCAATCCCCTAGGTATGAAGGCCAACATACCATTTGCTGCCTTCACCGCCTGCTGTACCTGCATGCCACCTTTCAATGACTGATGAACCATGACACCCAGGTCTCGTTGCACCTCCGCTTTTCCTAATCTTCCGCCATTTAGATAATTGGTTTTGACATGACAATTTCCGGCTGATTCCGCTTTCTTTCCAAGAGTTTTTGGACTCTCTCCGTTATGTTTCTTACCCTGGCAACTTGGAACTCACCCTTTTGCTTACAGGAATGTCTGTCTACTCCTACTGCTGAACCTCCCATTACAGTGTCTACAATTATATCTCCCTCCTTGGGTAAGTACGCCCCACAGTGCTCTGGTATTCCCCATGATTGCTTGCCCAGAACTGCTGTCCTTATCTCTATTATAGGTATTCATCGTTGGTGGTATTTCTCCAGTGATTTGAGGTGTACTGTACATGGTCCATGTCTCTGAGCCATACAGGAGGGCGGGTATTATTACAGCCCTGTGGACCATGAGCTTGGTGGCAGATTTGAGGGCCTGGTCTTCAAAAACACTTTTCCGAAGGCTGCACTGGAGGCGGTGTTGAATCTCGTCAACGTCTTCCCCTCAATGACTATCTGTCCTACCTGTGACGGGGACTGTGGTTCTCGAATTGGACTGTTCATCCACCTAAGGACTCATTTTTGGAGTGGAAGCAAGACTTCCTCGATTCTGAGGGACTGCCTATGATGATATAGGTATTCAGAATGTATACTTATTGGGCAGATTCAGACTGTTTGTTTCATTATCTGCCTCTATCTGAATCCTGGTCTTTCTCGCCCTCTCTCCCCTGGATGATGTTCACCCACTTGTCTCACTATTCTTCTTTAGTTGCAGGATGAACAACACCTTTATTGTACACCCCAAGAACCCTTTCTCTTTCCATATGGAATGGCTCCATTTTTTGGTGTATGTTAGAAATTTTTCGCTGGAAACACCTATTACACCTTTGGTTTCCAGATGTACCCACATTCACACAAGTTCCACACAACACTGGTCTCTGCTGTCCTGCCATGTGGTTTCTTCATAGCCCTGCAATGTTTTCCTTTTTAAATATATATCCAATTCCATTTTGGGAAGTTACTATTGCATCTGCTGCCATCACCCTTTCAGGCAGTGCATTGCAGATCAATAACTCATCAAAAAAAATTCTCCTCATCTCTGGTTCTTTTGCCAAAAGTCTTAAATCTGTGTCCTCTGGTTACTTACCCCCTGGCCAGTGGAACAGTTTCTCCTTATTTACTCTTAGAACTCCAAGGGTTACAAACGAGACCAGTACATTTCACATTGAACAATTAGCAAAGATCCTGTGCATCCTATTTTTATCCCTACCCCTTCCTTATTTCTGCCAATTTTTCCCAACTCCTCTCTTCCTGAACCTGTTGATTTCTTTCTAAGTTCCTCTGAGAACTTATGTCTGTTCTTTATAACTGAGTGTTAGCAAACTATCCAAGCTTTGGAAGCATCACAATCAAGCCCAATCCTATCCACAAACAGAAGCAGGTGTCTTTGGTGATTAGAGTTAGGAACCGTAGTATTGAGGGCTGGTTCTGGTCAATCTGGTGCCCTTACACCATCCAGGTTAAGACCAGCACAGACCAGGGTTTGAACCTGGGGCCGCATTGTCTCGTGGTTGAACTACTTGCTTAATCAACTGAGCCATGAGGCGAATTGGTAACAATTTAATTTTTTTTTAAGTATCTAGTACATTTCATAATTTCTTTATTTTGGCACCCTTAGTCTTACTGTAACTTGTGTTCGCTGCTGGCTCTTTCACGTGGTTTTACAGCCCTAATGCCAAACTTTGAGTTCATAACTTTCATATAACGTTGGAGCTATAACTCACTGACCTCGTTTGTTCATGACAAGCTTTCAAATTTGCACTATTTACAACAGGAAGTTAAAATAATTTTTAGCAAAGGCCAAGGAATGTTAATACGCGAGGTCGACTTGAGACACTTTCATATTTCTTTGGCTTTGACTATCAAAGAACATTCCAACTTTGTCATGTTGTACTGATCAAATAGAATTCATAAAAATGGCATGGTAAAGAACATTTCCAACAAGTTTTTTTTTTAAGTTGCAAGTTCCAGAGACTTTTTTTTAAAAAAGGATTTTCTTTATCCGCATATGACCCTAGTGTGCATAATGCAATCTGCAGCCACATTATAAAAAATGTTGTGACATTGTTTTTTCATGTATGGTGCAACACCAACTGCAGTCCATGTACCAGTGAGGTTCAATGAGGAGTGTAGAAGAGCATGCCAGAAGCAGCACCAGGTGTACCTAAAAATGAAGTGCCAACCTGGTGAAGCTACAATATCGGACTGCATACATGCTAAACAGTATACTATTGACGGAGCTAAGCGATCCCACAAGCAACAGATCAGATCAAAGCTCTGCAGTACTGCTACATTCAGTTGTGAATGGTGGACAATTAAACAATTAATAGGAGGAGGAGACTCCCCATTCGCAATGATGGCTGAGTCCAGCATGCAAGTGCAAAAGCCACGTTTGAAGCGTCGCAACTATCTTCTGCCAGAAGTGCCGAGTGGATGATCCATCTCGGCCTCCTCCTGACGTCCCCACCATCACAGAAGGCAGTCTTCAGGTAATTAGATTCATTCCACGTGACATCAAGAAATGACCGAGTGCACTGGATACAGCAAAGGCTATGTATGGACCCCGACAGCATTCCGACTGTTGTGCTGAAGACATGTGATCCAGAACTAGCCACACTTCTAGCCAAGCTGTAACATTACAGCTACAACACTAGCATCAGGTATATCCTGTCCACAAAAAGCACGACCATTCCAATCCGGCCAGTTGGTGCCCCATCAGTCTACACTCAATTATCAGCAAAGTAATGGAAAGTGTTGTCGACAGTGCAATCAAGCAGCACTTACTTACCAATAACCTTCTCACCAATGCTCAATTGGGTTCTGTCAGGACCACTCTGCTCCAGATCTCATTACAGTCTTGGTCTGATTATGGACAAAAGAGCTGAATTCCAGAGGTGAGGGTAGAGTGACTGCCCTTGACATTAAGGCAGTATTTGACAGCAGAGTGTGGCATCAAAGAGCCCTAGTAAAATTGAAGCCAATGGGATCATGGGGAAAACTCTCCACTGGCTAGAGTCGTACCTAGCACAAAGGAAGATAGTTGTGGTTGTTGGATGCCAATCATCCCAATCCCAGGACATTGTTGCATGAGTGCCTCAAGGCAGTGTCCTAGATCGAGCCATCTTCAGCTGCTTCATCAATGACCATCCCTCCATAAGGTCAGAAGTGGGGTGTTCGCTGATGATTGCAGTGTTCAGTTTTGTCATCTATGTACATGCTGTTTGTAGCCACCAGATGGTGTCATTGCTGGAGGCCACTGAGCAGCACGCACATGCTCTGGTATAAATGGTCAGCCATTTTGTGAGTCAGACACTTCGGGCCAAAATAAAGCAGAAGCAATGTTGTACCTTAGTTAAACAGTACTCAGTTTGAACCTTTAGTGCATACATAACATTTGCTGACGAGTCTACAAGAACCTTTATTTGCAAAATGAGCACAATTGGATTTTTAGAGCGATTCGTGGAGGAAGAAGATTGGGCAGAGCTTGTGAGCTGTTTGAACCAGTACTTCGTGGCCAACAACATGGAGGGGGTCAGCGATGCAGATCGGTGCCGGGCCGTGTTCCTCACTGTATACGGTTCAAAGATCTACGGTCTGATAAAGAATCTACTTATGCCTAGTGATCCAACAGAGAAAACATACGAGGAGTTAGGTACATTAGTACGGGAGCACCTTAAGCCAGACGACGACGACATCATCTCGAGATACAGGTTTTATACACCCATTTGATCGGAGGGCCAGAGCGCGGTGGAATTCGTTGCCGACCTGAGACGTCTTGCAGGACCGTGCAAGTTGGCAGACATGCTGCGGGACTTTTTTGTTATCGGTATCAACCACGAGGTGATTCTGCGCAAACTTCTGGCGGTGGAGGAGTTGGATTTAAAAAGGGCCATCCAGATCGCTCAATCATGTATGACAACGGACAGGAGTCTAAAGCAAATAGCGGTGAAGAACTGAACCTCGCCAAGTACTGTAAATGCGATTGATTTGGCATTTGGCAGAGCAGCACAAATGCAGGTCCTATCCGGCTGTGTTCGCGAAACCTGTGGCTGCCCAAAGTCCGCCAGCGGGACTGTATCTGACTTCTCCGTGTTGGCATTGTGGGGAAAGCAGTGCCGATTTAAGCAATATAGTTGCAAAGGCTGTCTTGAGAGTGGGGCATCTCCAGCGCAAGTGTCCGCAGATGAGCAAGCGAGCTGCGACACACCACGTGGAGGATGAGAGCCAGACTAGCGCGAATCCGGATACGCAATCTCAGATGCCAGAGGAGGAAGTGTATGGACTGAACTCTTTTTCATAACCAAGAGTAAATTGATGTGAAGTTTAACGGGATATTGCTATCGATGGAACTGCAGACGGGCGAGTCAATCGATCATGAATGAGAGGGCATTTAATAAGCTGTGGGATACTAAGACTGTGAGGCCCAGGCTGAGCCCCCTTAACGCCAAGCTGCGCACGTACACCAAAGAACTGATAACGGTAAAGGTAATGTGTCGTATAACGGTATGGTTCACGAGTTACCACTGTGGATTGTTCCAGGCAATGGCCCAGTGCTGCTCGGCAGGAGCTGGTTGGAGAAAATCAGATGCAACTGGAACGACAAAGGCGTTGTCGTCAGAGGAAGATGCATGTGCCCAAGTATTGAGCAAGTTCCTCTCTCTGTTCGAACCGGATATCGACAACTTCACTGGAGCCAAGGTGCAGATCTACATGGACTTGGATTCAAGACCCATCCATCATAAAGCTCAGGCAGTGCCATATAAGATGAGGGAGAAGGTCGAAATTGAACTGGACAGACTCCAGCGTGAAGGGATCATATCACCGGTCGAATTTAATGAATGGGCCAGCCCCATTGTTCCTGTGCTGAAAAGTGATGGCACAGTCAGAATCTGTGGAGACTACAAGGCTACGATCAAGAGTTTCGAAACAAGATCAGTACTCGTTACCGAAGGCTGATGACTTGTTTGCGATGCTAGCCGGAGGGAAGCCGTTCACAAAACTGGACTTGATGTCGGCCTATATGACACAGGAGTTGGTCGATACGTCGAAGAGACTTACGTGCATTAACACGCACAAAGGACTGTTTATTTACCACGGGTGCCCGTTTGGAATTCGCTCGGCTGCAGCAATATTCTGGAAAGTTTGCTGAAAGTTTCCCAGAATCGTCGTGTTCCAAGATGACATTCTGATCACTGGTCGTGACTCCAAGGAACATCTGAACAACCTGGAAGAGGTTCTACTGCGTTTGGATAGAGTGGGACTCGGACCGAAATGCTCGAAGTGCGTCTTCATGGCACTGGAGGTTGAATTCCTTGGGAGGAAAATCGCTGCTGATGGCACCATACCTACTGACGTGAAAACCAAAGTCATCAAGAATGCACCCAAGCCGCAGAACGTGACTGAGCTGCGTTCGTTCCTGGATCTACTCAGCTACTTTGGCAACTTCCTACCTTACTTGAACCACTGCATATGCTATTGAGAAAAGGCAACAACTGGGTGTGGGGCGCATTGCAAGACAGGGCCTTCGAGAAAGCCACCAATCTGCTTTGCTCGAACAAGCTGCTGGTACATTATGACCCATGTAATCGTTTAGTTTTGGCCTGTGACGCATCGTCATATGGAATTGGTTGAGTGTGACAACAAGCCAATGAGTCAGGGAAACTTCAACCTATCGCGTATGCATCCAAAAGTTTGTCGAAAGCAGAAAGAGCCTACAGTGTGGTAGAAAAAGAAGCGTTTGCGTGTGTCCGGTGTTAAAAAGATGCATCAATACCTGTTCGATCTGAGGTTCGAATTAGAGACCGATCACAAGCCACTCATTTCGTTGTTTTCCAAGAGCAAAGGTATCAATACCAACGCTTCCTCCTGCATCCAAAGATGGGCGCTGATAATATCTGCCTATGATTGTCATTCGCCACAGACCTGGCACAGAGAATTGTGCCGATGCTTTGAGCCGGTTGCCGTTGCCCTCACCGGAGGTAGAAACGCCACAACCAGCAGATTTAATGTTAATCATGGATGCTTTTGAGAGTGAAGGTACCCCTGTCACGACTCAACAAGTTAAGACCTGGACCGGCCAGGATCTGATATCAGTGGTAAAGGGTTGCATCCTCAAAAGGGATTTGTCTGCCATACCTAAGCAAATGTGCAAGGAGGCCAAACCGACATTCGTCGCAAGGACGAACTGTCTATTCAAGCAGATTGCATATTGCAGGGCAATTGAGTTGTAATGCCTAAGAAAGGGAGAAGGCGTTTGTGCGTGAGTTACACAGCACACATCCTGGTATAGTGGTGATGAAGGCCATCGCCAGGTCTCGCCTATGGTGGCCAGGAATTGATTCTGAGCTGGAAGCATGCGTGCATCAGTGCAACACCTGCATGCAACTCAGCAAAACGCTAGCGGAATCGCGGTTGAGTCTGTGGTCATGGCCATCCAAACCTTGGTCCAGGATCCATGTAGATTTTGCAGGTCCCTTCCTGGGCAAGATGTTTTTAGTGGTGGTGGATGCTTATTCGAAGTGGATAGAATGCATAATCATGTCATCCAGTACGTCCACGGCAACCATAGAGAATCTCAATTATCATGTTCGCGGCACATGGTCTGTCTGACATTGTGGTGAGCGACAATGGGTCGTGCTTCACCAGTCAGGAGTTTGTAAAACGTAACTGCATAAAACATGTAAGGTCAGCACCGTTCAAGCCTGCGTCCAACGGGCAAGCAGAACGTGCAGTACAAATTATCAAACAAAGCATGAGCAGAGTAACCCAAGGGTCACTGCAGACCCACTTGTCTTGCATACTGCTGAGTTACAGGACAAGATCCCACGCACTCACAGGGGTCTCGCCTGCTGAACTCATGATGAAAAGAGGTCTTAAGATAAAGTTATCTCTTGTACACCTGGATTTAAGTAATCATGTTGAATTCAGAAGACAGAGTCAACAAGGGCACCACGATTGTGCAACTGTGTCATGTGAGATTTCTGTTAATGATCCTGTATATGTGTTGAATTCTGGTCAGGGTCCCAAATGGATCGCTGGTCCGGTCATGGCCAAAGAGGGCAACAGAGTATTTGTTGTTAAGCTCAAGAATGGGCAAACTTGCAGGAAACACATGGATCAAACAAAGCTGAGGCACTCACGAGCCAGAGCAGTCGGATGAAAAAACCGTCGACAACCAACCTACCAGCAGTCTTCAGTGGACTTGAGGGTCATCAGTGAACCCAGAATTTCCATCACTGACTTGTTCAATAAAAATGGACTTACAATTCCTGATATGGCCACTGCCACCCCCAACAAGTCAGCCATCCAGCCACCAGCCAAAACAGATTCTGCACATTCACCCAAGGCCGGAATCGAACTGAGAGCGTAAAGCACTGGACCGTCTCAGCCTGTGAAAGACTGAGATAAGATCTCAGAGGAGGATATTGTCATGTTTGTACATGCTGTTTGTAGCCACTATATGGTGTCATTGCTGGAGGCCACTGAGCAGCATGCACATGGTGCTGCTCTGGTATAAAAGGCCAGCCATTTTGTGAGTCAGACACTTTGGGCCAAAATAAAGCAGAAGCAAGGTTGTACTTTGCTTAGTTAAACACTACTCGGTTTGAACCTTTTATTGCACACAACGAGTTCCTTTCGCAACTTGTCAGATAATGAAGCAGTCCGTGCTCGCATGCAGCAAGACCAGGACAACATTCAGGCTTGGGCTGATAAGTGGCAAGTAACATTAGCGCCAGGCAATGCCTGTCTCCTACAAGAGAGAGTCTAACCACCATCCCTTGACATTCAAAGGCATTCCCATCATCAAAACTTAACTGCACCAATCACACAAATACTGTGATTGCAAGAGCAGGTCAGAGGCTGGGTATTCTGCGGTGAGTGTCTCACCTCCTGAGTCCCCAAAGACTTTCCACCATCTACAAGGCACAAGTCAAGAGAGTGATGGAATACTCTCCATTTGCCTGGATGAGTGCAACTCCAACAACACTCAAGAAGCTCAACACCATCCAGGACAAAGCAGCCCACTTGATTGGCACCTCATCCACCACCTTAAACATTCAGGGCTCGAAATTGTGTAGCGCTCCGCTTGGGGCAATAAAAGTATTGGGAGTGCTACACAATTGATTCTGATGGGAACTTCAGGTTTAGCGCTCCAAAAGGGGGAAGTGGAGCACTAAATAAAGTGCAACCACTTCCCTTAGTGCGCTAAAGGGAGCGAGAGGGGCGGTAGAGGCAGAGCGCTGCACAATGTTCCATGCAGTGCTGCCGGTTTCACAGTCTCCTTCCCTCCTTTTAAAGGGAAAGGCCAATGCTGTATTCATTATAGACTAAGGCTGGGAACGGTTGTCGATGGCACCTGCGATACATGCAGAGCAGCCCAAGCACTGAGTGCAGGGTTGATCAATTGCAGGCTGGAAATTTTTTTTTTTTTTTTAAATAGTGCACTGGGGATATAAATTAATTTTGGCCTACTTGACCACCACTGCCTTCAATTAGAGCTCCCCAAGTGGCCAGCCAAGGTCACAACGCCTCCTGCAGTTGCCGTTGTTGACACCCAGCGATGTTGCAGGGGGCGGAAGCGAATTTTACATCGATGATGTCACTATCTCTGGGGTGCCCCGGGTGATGTCACGATCTCCGGGGCGCAGGAGATCGAGGCGGTAAGTTTTATCGCCAGCGCTAACCCGCCATAGAAGTTAGTGGGCGTTGATAATTTCGCCACGCCCGGTCAATAAGCCCTTGCGTCCATTATTGCCCCCTAGAGGCGTTAACAGGAGGTGCAAAGGAAGGCAATTTCTCCCCCTCGCTTCCTGCACCACTGGCGCACTGTGGCTGCAGTGTGCATCTACAAGATGCACTGCAGCAACTCGAGACTTTTTTGACAGCATTACCCCCCCCTCCCCCCCCCCCCAAACCCACAACCTCTAACAAAGAACAAGGGTAGCGGGCACTTGAGAATACCACCACCTCCAAGTTTCCCTCCAAGTCACACATCATCCTGACATGGAAATATGTCGTCGTTCATTCATAGCTGGGTCAAAATCCTGGAACTCCCTCTGTAAAAGCACTGTGGGAGAACCTTCACTACACTGACTGCAGCGGGTCAAGAAGGCAGCCCACCAGCACCTCTTGAGGGCTATTGGGGTTGGGCAATAAATGCTGGCTTTGCCAGCGACACCCACATCCCATGAACTATCACTAGAGAAAAACCATTAGGTAAACTAATGGGACTAAAGGTGGACAAGTCCCCTGGACCTGATGGCCTGCATCATAGTGTCTTAAAAGAAGTGGCTACAGAGATAGTGGATGCATTGGTTGTCATCTACCAAAATTCCCTGGATTCTGGAGAGGTCCCAGCGGATTGGAAAGCCGTAAATATTACCCCCTATTTAAGAAAGTAGGGGGACAGAAAGCAGGAAACTATAGACCAGTTAGCCCAACGTATGTCATTGGGAAAATGCTAGAGTCCATTATTAATGTAGCAGTAGCAGGACATTTCGAAAGTCATAATGCAGTCAAGCGGAGTCAGCATGGTTTTATGAAAGGGAAATCCTGTTTGACAAATTTGCTGGAGTTCTTTGAGGATGTAATGAGTTAGGTAGATGAAGGGAAACCAATAGATGTTGTGTATTTGGATTTACAGAAGGCATTCGATAAGGTGCCATATAAAAGGTTACTGCACAAGATAAGAGCTCACGAGGTTGGGGTAATATATTAACATGGATAGAGGATTGGCTAACTAACAGAAAACAGAGAGTCTTGATAAATGGGTCATTTTCAAGTTGGAAAACTGTAATAAGGGGTGCCGCAGGGATCCGTGCTGGGGCCTCAACTATTTACATTCTATATTAATGACTTGGATGAAGGAACCGAGTGTAATGTAGACAAATTTTCTGATACAAAGATAGGTGGGGAAGCAAGTTGTGAGGAGGATGCAAAGAATCTGCAAAAGGATATAGACAGGCCAAGTGAGTGGGCAAAAAATTGGCAGATGGAGTATAATGTGGGCAAATGTGAGGTTATCCACTGTAGTAGGAAAAATAAAAAAGCAAATTATTATTTAAATGGGGAGAAATTACAAAATGCTGAGGTGGTGTGTGATCTGGGGGTCCTTGTACATGAAACACACAAAGTTAGCATGCAGCTACAGCAAGTGATTAGGAAGGCAAGTGGAATGTTGTCCTTTAATGCAAGGGGGGAGGGGGTGCGGTTGAAGTATAAAAGCAGGGAAGTCCTGCTCCAACTGTACAGGGTGTTGGTGAGACCACACCTGGAGTACTGCGTACAGTTTTGCTCTCATTTAAGGAGGGATATACTTGCATTAAAGGCAGTTCAGAGAAGGTTCACGTAGTTGATTCCTGAGAAAGAGAGGTTGACTTATGAAGGTTGGGCCTATACTCATTGGAATTTAGAAAAATGAGAGGTGATCTTATTGAATCACAAGATCCTGAGGGGGCTTGACAGGGTCGATGCAGGGAGGATGTTTCCCCTCGTGGGGGAATCTAGAACTCTGGGGCATAGATTCAGAGTAAGGGGTCGCCCATTTAAAATAGAAATGAGGAATTTCTTTTGAGGGTCATGAATCTTTGGAATTGTCTACCCCAGAGAGCTGTGGAGGCTGGGCCATTGAATATATCTAAGATGGAGGTACAGATATTTGAATGATAAGTGAGTCGAGGGTTATGGGGAGTGGGCAGGGAAGTGGAGATGAGGCCAAGATCAGATCAGCCATGAGGGGCCAACTGGCCTTCTCCTGCTCCTATTTCTTATGTTCTTGTGAACAAAAAAAAAACTGGATTAAATAAAGAAAGAAGAAAGAAGAAAGAAAGACTTGTATTTATATAGTGCCTTCCACTACCGCCGGAAGTCTCAATGAAGTACTTTTGTATTATATGTTGTCACCGCTGTAATGTGGGAAACTCGGCAGCCAATTTGCGCACGACAAGCTCCCACAAAGAACAATGTGATAATGGCCAACTAATCTGGGGTTTTTTGTTTTATTGATTGAGGGATAAATATTGGCCAGGACACCGGGATAATTCCCCTGCTCTTCAAAATAGTGTAAAGGATCTTTTACATCCATCTAACAGCAGACGGGGCCTCGGTTTAATGTCCCATACGAAAGACGGCACCTCCATCAGTGCAGCATTCTGAGTATTGTACTGGAGTGTCAGTCTAGATTTATGTGTGCGGGTGGGATTTGAACCCACAACCTTCTGACTCTTGAGGTGAGTGTGCTTCCCACTGAGTCACAGTTGATACTTCCCAGCTCTTACCCAGTGGTATTTTTGCTGCTGATGATGGTTAATTTATTCTTCCAGTTGCAGGCAGCATTCCTTAGACACAATCTCATTATCCATACTTCTATTACCTGCCTACATGACCACGTGCCAGAGTTTGCACAGCTTTGTGAGAGATGTCAGCTCATGCACAGCCTGCTAATATTTATTTTGTTTATAATTTGCCCTTTCCAAATAGCATAATATTTTTGTTAATTGTATTGTACTTGTACCTAGGATATTGATGGGTGTAAAACCAAAGTTTGGTGACTTTTGATTATCTGCCAATTTCCATTTTGTGCTGAGAGGGTCTCCTCAATTATATTTTTGGCACACTACAACTTATTCACTTTTTTAAACAGCAACCAACAGTTTGCTTCAATTTGTTCTTGGATATTTACTGAATTATAGTCAACAATATTATTTTTAATCTGCTCAATCTATTTTACTCCATATTCATAGGCATGCAAAGTAATAGGTTCTGATAAAAGGACATCAACCTGAAACATTAAACCCAGCTTCATAGAAACATAGAAACATAGAAAATAGGTGCAGGAGTAGGCCATTCGGCCCTTCTAGCCTGCACCGCCATTCAATGAGTTCATGGCTGAACATTCAACTTCAGTACCCCATTCCTGCTTTCTCGCCATACCCCTTGATCCCCCTAGCAGTAAGGACCTCATCTAACTCCTTTTTGAATATATTTAGTGAATTGGCCTCAACAACTTTCTGTGGTAGAGAATTCCACAGGTTCACCACTCTCTGGGTGAAGAAGTTTCTCCTCATCTCGGTCCTAAATGGCTTACCCCTTATCCTCAGACTGTGACCCCTGGTTCTGGACTTCCCCAACATTGGGAACATTCTTTCTGCATCCAACCTGTCTAAACCCGTCAGAATTTTAAACGTTTCTATGAGATCCCCTCTCATTCTTCTGAACTCCAGTGAATACAAGCCCAGTTGATCCAATCTTTCTTGATAGGTCAGTCCCGCCATCCCGGGAATCAGTCTGGTGAACCTTCGCTGCACTCCCTCAATAGCAAGAATGTCCTTCCTCAAGTTAGGAGACCAAAACTGTACACAATACTCCAGGTGTGGCCTCACCAAGGCCCTGTACAACTGTAGCAACACCTCCCTGCCCCTGTATTCAAATCCCCTCGCTATGAAGGCCAACATGCCATTTGCTTTCTTAACCGCCTGCTGTACCTGCATGCCAACCTTCAATGACTGATGTACCATGACACCCAGGTCTCGTTGCACCTTCCCTTTTCCTAATCTGTCACCATTCAGATAATAGTCTGTCTCTCTGTTTTTACCACCAAAGTGGATAACCTCACATTTATCCACATTATACTTCATCTGCCATGCATTTGCCCACTCACCTAACCTATCCAAGTCACTCTGCAGCCTAATAGCATCCTCCTCGCAGCTCACACTGCCACCCAACTTAGTATCATCTGCAAATTTGGAGATACTGCATTTAATCCCCTCGTCTAAATCATTAATGTACAATGTAAACAGCTGGGGCCCCAGCACAGAACCTTGCGGCACTCCACTAGTCACTGCCTGCCATTCTGAAAAGTACCCGTTTACTCCTACTCTTTGCTTCCTGTCTGACAACCAGTTCTCAATCCACATCAGCACACTACCCCCAATCCCATGTGCTTTAACTTTGCACATTAATCTCTTGTGTGGGACCTTGTCGAAAGCCTTCTGAAAGTCCTCTCTGCACAAATGCCACCTAACCTTCTTAACTGTTTTCTACATTTTCTGCTTTTAATACAAAGCAATGCTGTGGTGCAGTTCTTTATTAATCAGGTGCCAACTGGTGGAGTTAATCTGCTACCTTTCATCTGTGCATTCAAAGTTTCAAAAACAAAAAATTTAATTATTCAGTGGCAATGTGTCATAAATAAAAATAAAGCCAAAAGGATTAAAGTATATCTGGCTACTTTAATACCTTGTTCTCCCCCATTTCTATCAGCACAAACTACATGCTCCACCCCATCCCCCAACATGTATTACAAAAATCTTGAAAAAATTTTATCTTGGAAAAATGATTCAATTAATCATTAAAGTGAATAGTTACTCAAGCTCGAGACAAGTAAGGAGATCCATTGAGGTAGAAAGATCCTTCGCCCCTTAGTTCAAGGTGACACCACAAGGGAAATGGAAATAAGTCTGCTTTTGTTGATGCTCCTACTACATAGCCAAGATATGAACGGTCTGCATTGGATTAAAATTGGGCACAAACAAATCATTGTAGTTATGGCTCATATTGTATTTTTAAGACTAATCTAATTGTTGAGCTAGATGCTGTAATTCCCTGAAAATGTGTGTAGAAACTGAATAGTCGCATTGTTTTCTACATTTATGTCTATCTTGTGTAGTTTTGATTGCCGTTGCCAGAAAATCTCTCCAGAACTTAGGCCTGAGTTTGTAAATGTAATGATCAGATGCATGCATTCTTTGGTCCGAGGAATAAACTTGCTTAGGGCAAAGAATAACTTACAACATAGGTTATACCTATTGGGAAAGGAGAAACAGGCTTGGGTCTCTTTTCTCTTGAAAAGAGAAGGCTAGAGGTCTTTAAAATTATGAACGGTTTTGATAGAGTAGACACAGCGAGTGTTTTCACTTGTGGGGAAGAGCAAAACTAGAGGCCATCAGAAATCAAATGGGGAATTCAGAAGAAACTTCTTTGTCATCACTTTGGGTAATGTGGTACTTGCTACAGGGAATAGTTGAGCCGAATAGTATAGATGCATTTAAAGAGAAGCATATGAGAGAGAAGGGAATAGAAGGTTATGCTAATAGTTAGATGAGGAAAGATGGGAGGAGGTTCGAATGGAGCATACACGCCAGCATGGACAAATTGGGTCGAATGGTCGGTTTCTTTGCTGTATATTCTATGTAACGAGTAATCTTGTTATGGTCAATATTTAAGCTTTGAAACAGACTGCTGCAGTGAAAAATCATTCTGTAATTTTGATGGCTTTTAATGTGAACACTTACATTATTCCTCAAGTCACATTTATTAAGTTCTTAGTCAAATAAGAATATATTTCAAATCAACAAAAATTTGATTGTAATGTAATTCAAGTTTATGATGTTTTAAGTGTCATTCTGCAAGATCCTTTTATAACAAATAATATAAAAGCCTGTCGTGGTAAATAAACCACTCGAGTCTGCTAAGTCCGGTATTTAAAGAGTTTATTCGAGCATATGCAAGGGAGTGAACTCTCAGTTGCCTGAGATACCACACTCAACAATAGAGTTTGCAGCATACATTTATAGTACACAAGTTACTACAACTTGGGTTTTTTTGCGAGTCATAAATCAGTTCACACTTTTATCACATGACCAGCTTCACAACCCACTTAATCAATGGAGTTATTCAAGTCCAGCAGGTGTCATCTGTTATCATAACTCCTCCTCGCCTTGGGCCTCCCCATTCCTATGGTAACTCCTATTTGGCCTTCATTCTCCCCATCATCTTGTTCTGAACATAACAATGAGTAATTTTCCCAAGCTTCTAAATAACACTTTATTTTCCAAGCTTCTAAATGAGCTAGCTGTCTTTAAAGATACCCTTGGTCAAGTATCCCATCATGCCTAGGTGAAGAACCATTACCATCTACAGCGTTTATTTGAAAGATGCACTTTACTAACCATTCAAGCATCGCTATTATAATGTTAGCCTAGCCCCAATTGTCCCACTTCAAAGCCACATACTGTGGATGTGGAAATCTGAAATAAAAACACAAAATTGATGGAAATACTCAGTAGGTCAGGCAGCATCTGTTCAAGAGAAGCAGAGTTAATGTTTCAAGTCCATCACCTTTCGTCAGAACTAGAAACGGTAGAGATGTTACAGATTTTAAGCAAGTGCAGGGGTGGGGAAAGGGTGGAGGGGAGGAAAGAACAAAAGGGAAGGTCTGTGATCAGGTGTAAGACAGGAGTGTTTAAATGACAAACGGTATGATTGTACAAAGCAAAAGGAGATGGCAATGAGACAAGTGAAGAAACAAAAGATGGGTCCAGAAGAGTTGTAAACGGGTATAGCAGAATCATCAAAAGCTGCCATCTGGAAAAAAATACGGTTATGGTCTGAAATTGTTGAACTAGATGTTGAGTCCAGAAGGCTGTAAAGTGCCTAATAGAAAGATGAGGTGCTGTTCCTTGAGCTTGCATTGACCTTCGTTGAAACCGTGCATCATCATCATCATATCCCTCGGAATCGAGGAAGACTTGCTTCTGCTCCTAAAGTGAGTTCTTTGGTGGCTGAACAGTCCAATATGAGAGCCACAGACTCTGGCACAGATGGGACAGATAGTCGTTGAGGGAAGGGGTGGATGGGACTGGTTTGCCCCACGCTCTTTCCGCTGTCTGTGCTTGATTTCTGTATGCTCTTGGCGTTGAGACTAGGTGCTCAGCGCCCTCTTGGATGCACTTCCTCCACTTAGGGCGATATTGGACCAGGGACTCCCAGGGTGTCAGTGGGGATGTTGCACTTTATCAGGGAGGCTGTGAGGGTGTCCTTGTAGTGTTTCCGCTGCCCACCTTTGGCTCGTTTGCAGTGAAGGAGCTCCGAGTAAGAGGCTGAGAACAGACTGGAACAGAGTGAAACGGAGAATTAAAGTGACAGGTGAACAGATCATTTTTATACATGGTTTAAACCTAATTTGATTTGGATAGCCATATTAATTCCCCAGTAATACTTTGGCAATCTAAGAATAGAAGAATTATAAACACTCTAATATATAACATTATTTATACTTTGGAGAGAAGAGATGGTTAACATTAATATAATTGTATACAGTTTTCTGACATGGGTTCTTTAGCAGCTGATGTATGAGCTAATCGATAACCTTTAATAGCATTTGTTCTTGATCTAAGTACATTCTCTCCAACCACTGTGGCAAATCAATATAAAAGCTGCCTTTGTTACCAAACTGGATGTTTTCTCTGTTTTGCTTTTTAATTTTGTGCATATAGTATTGTACTTTCCCAACAGAGGGCACTGTAAGCTTTAGGAAATACAGGAGATTTGAATTAACATAAATTTCTATACAAATCTTGCAGGATTATCATGCATCAACTGTGCACACAGTCAAGGTCCACTTTTGCTGATTTGAAATACATTTTTATTTAACGAAGAACTTCAGAGTATACTTTTCAAGTTTTATTTTAAATTTATAAACTTTTTCACTGATGCCAAATATTGCCTGTAGCAACAAAAGAAACAATGCTGAAGATTAGACCTCAAAATAAGCTAGCTGAAATCAATGTTTTTCAGTGTTTCTAATTGATCTACATAGTTGACTCCTATAGGTTTATGAAATGGAAGTGAAAGACATTTTTTATTTGAAATGATAACTAATTCATGCAGAGGATGTATGTCATATGTTTGTTTTCATGGTTCTCTGTTTTACACTTTTAAGTATCTCAAACTCTTCAGTTCTTTCACCTGATGAGCACCAGCAATTCACGATCTTAAATAAGTGTGCTCACTCTAGAATAGTGCCTTTTAATATCCTGTTTAAGGTTGTTACTAGTAAAGATGCCAAGGGTGGTGGAGCAGACTTGGTTATAAGATAGGGTGACCATACGTCCCGTTTTCCGGGGACAGTCCCTGGATGAGGTACTGTGTCCCTGGACAAACAATGTCCCCGGTTCTCTCAACTCGTCCCCGAAATGTATCTTTGGGCAGTGAGTGTACCCCCCTCTGGGCTGTCGGTTTGCGATTCTAAGGCTAAATTAAACAACAAATTGTACAATGGCCAGAGTGACTCTCAGCGCATTTGCGACTGTGTGGTCTTTCTACACATGTACCGGTTGTTGTTTCCAGTTTCTTGCATTTAAAGTGTAAATGTGCAACTGTTAAAATATAGGCTGCTATAAAGCGCAACTTACATTTTCCGTCCTGGTTACTTTCCTGTGCTCCCACCCTCTGTCCTCGGATTTGCTTTAGAAAATATGGTCACCCTAAGTCTTCAATGGTGTTGGGTAGGGAATTCCAGGATTTTGACTCTGCGATGAAGAAACAACAATATATATACACAAGTCAGTATAGTGAGAGTTGCAGCTGATGCCCCATGCCGCTGCTGCTTTTGTCTGGTAGAGTTTGTAAGACAAGTAGGTGCTGTTAAAGTAAAATTTGGTGAATTGTTGCAGTGCCTCCTGTAGATCGTGCATACTATGGTCACAGTGCATGTGTGGTAAAGATGATTGATGCCCCTGGACTCGAAATCCATCAAGTTAACTACACTGTCCTGAATAGTGTGGAGCTTCTTGTGTTGCTGCTGTATTCATCCAAGTGAGATGGAGCATTGCAGCGAGGAAGATCGAAAAGAGGGTTGGTGCGATGACACAGCCCTGCTTGACCCCGGACCGCACATGAATTGGGTCTGTGGTGGATCCGTAGGTCAGGATCACGGCTTGCATGTCATCGTGGAGCAGGCGAAGGAAGGGATAAATTTTTGGGGGCAGTTGAAACTGAGGAGGATGCTCCATAGTCCCTCGCGGTTATGTCAAAGGCCTTTGTGAGGTTAAAGGCGGCCATGTACAAGGGTTTGCACTGTTCCCTGCATTTCTCACAGTTGTCGCGCAGTGAAGATCATATCCATTGTACCCCGTAGTGGACGGAATCCGCATTGTGACTCTGGGAGAAGCTCTTCAGCCACAGGGAGAAGACAATTGAGGAGGATTCTAGCAATGACTTTCCCAGTGGCCAACAACAGGGAGATTCCTCTGTCGTTGCCGCAGTCGGATTTGTCCCCTTTTTTTAAAAAGATGGTCAGGATTATGGCATCTGCGATCTCCAGGCATCCACTCCTCCTTCCAGATGATAGAGATGAAGTCATGCATTCGCGCCAATAGTGCTTCTCTGCCATACTTTAATGCCTCAGCAAGGATTCCATCTGGTCCTGATGCCTTGTTGTTCAGCTGACGGATGGGCTTTTCTACCTCACGCAGGGCTGGGGTTTTGCTGAGATGGTGGCAGGTAGCGTGCTGTGGGATGGAGTTGAGGACACTCCATCTCAATTAAGGAGAACTTTGAAGTGCTCCTTCCAGGGGGCCCTGACTGCCTCGGTGACCTTGATGAGTGTCTCCCCGTTCTTGGCCAGCAGTAGGTTGAGGCCTTGGGTGCTTGGGCCGTAGGTGGACGTAACTGCGGTAAAGAATCCTCGCATGTCATGGCTGTCGGCCAGCTGCTGAATCTCCTGTGCTTTCTCCACCCACCATCTATTCTTTAAGTCACGGGTTTTTTGTTGGACCTCGGCCTTCAGTTGTCTGTAGAACTGCTTTGCTGCTCCCGAGTTGGGTTGTTGTTTTAGGTTCAGAAATGCTCTGCTCTTGTGGTTTATTAGCTTCTGGATCTCCTGGTCATTCTCATCAAACCAGTCCTGGTGTTTCCTGGTTGTGATCGAGTGTCTCTTCGCAGGCACTGGTTATGGTGGCCTAGAGGGCAGACCAAGGGCTGTGGACACCCTGCATCTTGGTCATCGAGGATTGGCAGTGAGGGACTGGTTTTACAGGGCTCTTAACTGGGTTTTTGAGTGCCCTGGCATTGATTTTTCTGCGGCATTGCTTCTGTTGCCATTGTCGCTTTGGGGCTATATTAATGTTGATGACTAAACGGATTAGGCAGACTGCTGCAATGCTCCACTTCACACTCAACAAATCCCCGCTGGAGTGGAACTAAATTATAGAACCAGTGGGAACCTGTTCAACCTTCATCACCTCCACGCTAGATCCAAGACTGTCCCATTCTCTGTCATGGAACGACAGTACGCGGACGACGATTGTGTCTGTGCACATTCAGAAGCTGAACTCCAAGCCATCGTTAACAGCTTCACCGAGGTGTACAAAAGCATGGGCCTGACACTAAACATCCATAAGACAAAGGTCCTCCAACTTGACCCCGCCACACAGCACTGCCCCCCCACCCCAGTCATCGGAATCCACGGCCTAATGGTTCCTGAGGAAGAGAGTGTTCGAAGACCAGGACCTCAAATCTGGCACCAAGCTTATGGTCTACAGAGCTGTAGTGATACCCACCCTCCTATATGACTCCGAGACGTGGGCCATATACAGTAGACACTGCAAATCGCTGGGGAAATACCACCAATGCTGTCTCTGCAAGACCCTGCAAACCTCCTGGGAGGATAGACGCACCAACATCAGTGTTCTCGATCAGGCCAGCATCGAAGCACTGACCACACTCGACCAGCTTCGTTGGGCGGGCCACATCATCCGTATGCCCGACACAAGACTCTCAAAGCAAGCGCTCTACTCGAAACTCCTACACGGCAAGCCATCCTCAGGTGGGCAGATGAAACATTTCAAGGGAACCCTCAAAACCTCCTTGATAAAGTGGAACATCACCACCGAAACCTGGGAATCCCTGACCAAAGACCGCCCTAATTGGAGGAAGAACATCCGGGAGGGTGCTGAGCACCTGGAGTCTCATTGCCGAGAGCGTGCAGGAAACAAGCGCAAGCAGCGGAAGGGAGCGTGCAGCAAACTAGACTCCCCATCCACCCGTTTGTCCCACCTGTGACAGAGACTGTAATTCCAGTATTGGACTGTACAGTCACCTGAGAACTCCCTTTGAGTGGAAGCAAGTCTTCCTCGATTTCGAGAGACTGCCGATGATGGATCGCTACAGAGAAAATGATGCTGCACGAGTTTAAATGTGACTGTTGCTTGATAGTGATCTGTTTCACCATGTGTCATCATTTGCTTACAGCTAATACTGTTGTGATCCTTGATATGAAATACACATTGTTTTTTCATAAAGCATGAATATTGGAATTCCTACTAACCGCACACACCTATGGCTCCAAATTTCCACACGCGGCAAAACAGGCGCCCCTCCGAGCTGGGCGCCCGGTTTTCGCGCCGAAAACGGCGCCTGAAAAAAAACGCGCTATTCTTGAGCACTTTGCAGCTCGATGTCAGCTTGGCGTGGAGCCTACCACTGGCGCCGATTTTGTAAGTAGGAGGGGGCGGGTACCATTTAAATGATTTTTTTTCGTGCCGGCAACTGTGCGCGTTGGAGCGTTCGCGCACGCGCAGTGTGAAGGAAACATTGGCACTCGACCATTTTTGTAGTTCTTTGTAGCTGTTCAATTTTTAATATTTTTTAATAAAACCACATTGCCCTTCCATGATCAGCACTGAAGCTTCTTGCAGCAGTGAGAAGGCTGCAGGAAGCCTCAGAAGTTGAGGCAGCGGTTTCCCAACGGGCCCGACAAGTCGGCCTTCCCTTCCCCCCCCCCCCCGCCGTCGGGAATGGCTGCCTCAACTTCTGAGGCTTCCTGCAGCCTTCTCACTGCCTCCCCCCCCCCCCCCCCCCGCTGCCGTCGGTTGGGCCCTCATTGCCTCCTTCCCTCCCCCCCCCCCCCCCGCCCGTCGGGAACGGCTGCCTCAACTTGAGGCTTCCTGCAGCCTTCTCCCTGCCTGAAGCACTTTCACACAGGTTGGAACATGGTTTATTTAATCTTTTCTTTGCTTATAAATTTTTATTCAGGTTGGAATTATTTGTATAATATTTGTATAAGTATAACTAAGGATTTATTGTATAATGTAATGACTTGACTTCCCTCCCCCCCCCCCCCCCCCCCCCACCTCGTTCCGGACGCCTAATTTGTAACCTGCGCCTGATTTTTTAAAGTGTAGACAAGGTTTTTTCATGCCTACAAAAATCTTCACTTGCTCCATTCTAAGTTAGTTTGGAGTACATTTTCACTGTGGAAACTTTCAAATCAGGTGTCAGTGGCCGGACACGCCCCCTTTGGGGGAAAAAAAAATTCTGTTCAAAAGTAAAACTGTTCTACATGACTAGAACTGCAGAAAACTTAAATGTGGAGAATTGCGATTTCTAAGATACTCCGTTCTCCACCAGTTGCTCCTAAAAATCAGGAGCAAATCATGTGGAAACTTGGGGCCTAAATACTGTTCTCTGGAGCTGAGTGGAGTTAATTCCCATGCTAGTCACAGAATGAACACACCATCTTAGAACAGAAGTAATAACCAAGTCCTTGTACCAGGTTATCGCCATCTGAAGGTCAATATTTGTTGTACTCATTGTTTATTAGGAAAGTTTTGCTAAAAGATATCTTGCACCTAAAGCAACGTCTTCTGCATTTACTTTGCTGAATTAACTTTAACATGTAATTTAAATGAACGTGCAGATTTAAAAGTATACAATTCTGACATCTGTAGACGAGTTTGATTCTTGAGTTTTTTTTCCTGATAAATGGAACGGTAGATAGTCTCTTAATGTATATGTGAAGTATTCTGTTATATGTCAAGGGAATTGGTTAAAATGCATTAGATACATTTGTGTGGCAGATATGGAAGGATGAGTGATTTGTTAAAGGGGCAGCCTCTAGAGGGCTTTTGGATGCACTTCACTGCCAACTCCATAAAGGCTTCAGATTTTACAATGACCATATTCTACATTTTACTGATCAATAATACATGCATTTATTTTGGGACTAATGCTTGAAAATTGAGTGAAGGTTTGACAAGTTAACCTCTCCCAGTGGATAGGACTGAAACTGTGAGCAATAATGCTATATGCTAATTCATTTTTAAATAATTTATCCAGACAACCTAATTTTCATTTTATGATTTTCCTGCCAACGTCCCTCATCTGCCATCCATCCTATTCTCCCGAAGATGTTCTTGGTGTGGAATGTGGCAGTGGTAATGTTGTTGAAGGTTGGACCTTTTCTTGCTGGAGGTGGTCATTACCTCGCACTTAGTGCAGGTAACATTTGTGCCATCTGTCAGCCCAAGCCTGGATGATGTTCCGGGCGCAGGCCACTTCATTATTGGAGGAGTTATGATTGGAGCTGAACAGTGTAGAATCAGTGAAGAGGGCCACTGCTGACCCTATGTCCGAGGAACACTGCAATATGTGTGCGTGCTAGGACCGTGCAGCAGAGCAGGTCTCCAGTCATCTTGGGTAACCCTGGACCAAGACCTAGCTCTGTCAAGCCTGCGTGGTGGCTGGTGTGCAACGACCACCACACGTTTTTTTTTAAATCCACGCACAGGCATCTTCCACCCTTCAAGAATATTCGTTTGGGATCTGGAACATTGAAACACCTGTGAACTCATCCCTTTTTAGCATGGAAGCAAGTCATCCTCGCTTTGCGGGACTGCCCATGATGATGTCTGAGGGAAGGTCAATGATGTAGCAGCCGAAGGTATTTGGCCAAGGATGCTGCCCTGAGGAGCATCAATGTTACTGGTAAATTATTCAAGAGTGCTCAAAATAAATGATGTACCTAATCTGTCGAATTAGTCTCCCACATTTTGTAAGAGGCTCACAACTGCTTTTACACAAATATAGTTCTCATAAGTATCTGAATTAAATATAATTTGAAAACTGATGCACAGTTTCCACTGTCTGTTTTCTAAATACTATTGGTGCCAACTTGGCTTGTTGGGTCACTCCAGGACACTAAAAATGCCAAACAAAAACTCCCTGTACTGATTTTCATGATGGCAACCAATAAGGAAAACAAAATATTTTGGTATGGCATCATATTCCAGTGTATGGCTCTGCAGTTAGGCTGCGTGAAGAATTATGCTTTCGACTATTGGAGGGGAACTTTACAAAGGCAAACTTAGTCACTTCGCATTAAAGAACAGTCATCACTGAAAAATGGGCTTTTAGTTTTTAGGCACCATTAGGAATTCTTAATTAATTTCAACACGACTGGGGTCTAATTGTTATTTCATTTTATAACTGGACAAATAACACATTTGTTTAATGAAGTCTGAAAACAAATGTCAGTTAGCAGTATGGATACAGAGACTGTGATAGTTTTACAAAAATAGGGAGGTTGTTTTGCTCTTCTATAAATTTGTGCAGTTGAGAATAAGCAGCTGTTTTGGTTAGAATCTGTGTGAAACATAGTCGACATTAGAATAATTTGCTGATTGCCTTATTTTCTTGGCAATGCTTTTGGCTGCTATGTAAATTGGTATGCGCTATAGAAACATAGAAAATAGGTGCAGGAGTAGGTCATCCGGCCCTTCGAGCCTGCACCACCATTCAATAAGATCATGGCTGATCATTCCTTCAGTACACCTTTCCCGCTTTCTCTCGATACCCCTTGATCCCTTTAGCCGCAAGGGCCATATCTAACTCCAATGAACTGGCATCGACAACTCTCTCTGGTAGGGAATTCCACAGGTTAACAACTCTGGGTGAAGAAGTTCCTCCTCATCTCAGTCCTAAATGGCTTATCCCTTATCCTTAGACTGTGTCCCCTGGTTCTGGACTTCCCCAACATCGGGAACATAAAAGAAATGTGGATCCTATAGTAGCAACCTAAAGGAAAAACTGACCATTAAAGCTTCCAGATTATTCTAAAAGCCCAACTTGTTCACTAATGTCCTTCAGAGAAGGGAAGCTGCTACCTTCCTGGTCTGCCAACATACAACTCTCATCCACATTTGTGGTTGATGCTTAATGTCCTCTAGCGCGCATGTGCAGAGGTCCCGGCACTGACCTGGCTCCGCCCCCAATCCATTGGGCCACGCTGCACCATGATCGAAGAGAGGCTGGGGAGCGGCCAGTATACCGACAACTTTTTTTCGGCGCACTTGGAGGTGGACAAAAACAGCGCAGCTCAAGTGAGGGCGCCAGAAAAAACGGTTAGGGAAACTAGCCCAATGTCCTAGTTTTAGTTTCCCCTATGAGTGGAAATATCCTCTTTGCATCCACCTAGTCGAGCCCCCTCATTATCTTAAATGTTTCAAAAAATCACTTCTCATTCTTCTGAACTCCAATGTGTATAGGCTCAACCTTAACTTCATAAGTCGACCCCCTCATCTCTGGAATCAACCTAGTGAACCTTCTCTGAACAGCCTCCAATGCAAGTATATCCTTCCCTAAATAAGACTAAAACTTTATGCAGTACTCCAGGTATGGCCTCACCAATACCCTGTACAGTTGTAGCAGGACTTCTCTGCTTTTATACTCCATCTCCCTTGCAATAAAGGCCAACATTCCATTTACCTGCCTGATTACTTGCTGTACCTGCATACTCAATTTGTGTGTTTCATGCACAAGGACCCCCAGGTCCCTCTGTACTGCAGCTCTTTGCAATTTTTCTCCATTTAAATGATCATTTGCTTTTCTATTTTTTCTGCCAAAGTGGATAACTTCTCATTTTCCCACATTATACTCCATCTGCCAAACAAGAAAGGAGATAATTTAGGGAAAAAAGCAAATTTAATAACCTAATTTAAAGACAGTGATGTTTCAGTAGATACTGAGTTCTGAACAACCAATTCATTTTTGCCTTTCAAGATTTTAAGTGGTGTGTTTTATGGCTTCTTCAGTGAAGCTTTTCTAGTCAAAAAATAGCCTTGTGGCATCAACTGATAACTTTTGAAGAACCATAATTTCAGAAAGGCATATTCTGAGTATTGAAGTGTTATGAATATGTGAAATGAGCTTTCAGTTGTAATGTAATATTCAGTTAATTTATTCCTGGATTAGAAATTTTCAGGAAATGTTTTTTTTGCAGATGTGCAATTTAAAATGCTCTTAGAAAATAACTTTGATTCATTTATTTTTCACAGACTGCTCCTGAAGGCTCCTTTACATCCAGCACCCCCAGGTGGGTGTCCCAGTGGGCAAATTTAGCTACCAATGACCTGACACCAACAACATTTGTTGCTCATGACCAAGGTAACTACTCAACTGACATTCCATATCTGTCTATTTATTATTGATCTGGAAGTGGGGTATAATGAGCTTACCAATGGAATAAAAGTTGCAGGCTGCAGTTCTGCTCTATGTTGCTGATGTAACAGTGTCAAAGTGATCGATTTTCTCCAACGAATTCCCATTATGCTAGTTCCCAATCTCAACAGTCAAGGTATACGTTGAACAGAGGTTAGGCGTTTACCACCTCTCCGCCCCAAGCCGATGGGGAAAGAAACTGTACACATTAATTATATTGCTCCTGTTTAATATCATTGCATCTCCTGGTAGCTAGCTGAAGAGCAATGCTGATTCAAGCATATAATGTGTTCCTTCCTTGTTTTTTAGGGAAAAGTGCATGACCAATAATTTTAAAATGGGTGAAATAGAAGAGTAGTTACAAAGCATTATACTGTAGTTTACAAAGCATTTTTAAACACAACTTTTAATGATCTAACTGCTTTACAGAATAGCAATTGTTTTATAGAGCCTTGCATTTTACTTGTGACAATACTGAGGAGCAGAATACCAAATAATGCTCTTCTATGAATGACCAGAGAAAAGTGATCGTCTTAACCACTGCCTCTGCATTGAAAATAATTAAATTTCCTATGGATTTGCTGCTCATGGTTAAGAGCCAAAATGCTCTTTTATAACATGAACCTAACAGTAACTCTCATTATTGTTTTCCCTGTGCCCCTCCCCCTCCAAAAGCAGTGATTGATAGCTTTCTCCCCTCTCTGACCCCTGCCCCCCCCCCCCAATAGTACATGATGATTTGCTGCATCTCAGCTCCACTTGCTGCAGAAACTAACCATGTTTGTGATGACTCAAACATTTCAACTGTTTCATTTCTTTCACTTACAAAAGTCTCTGTTGCACCACTAATTATTCAACCAATTGTTCCTGCTTCAAGTTCAAGATGCATGAAAATAATCCCATCATGGATTCTGAAACAATTTGGCCAAAATGGCACCTTAAAGATGAATCTGTTTCCATAATTTAAAAAACTGCTATGTGCATTATGGGTGTCAGCGTGACACGTGTCAACATTTTAAAGTAATGCAACTAGATGCCATTGAGATTCGTGTTTATTCATGCAGAAGGATTGCAATAAAACAAACCGCATTCAGGCTGCTCCATGGAGCCGCGCTGTTTCAATGAATGTTACCTGAAGTTGAAGTGTATATAATGTGATTTCATTTCAATGTACCATTTTTCTCCAATATTTTTTAAAATGTGTATTTCAAAAGAACCACGTGCAAACTGATGCATTCAAGAAATGAAATTAGGCCTGATGCTAATTTGTAGATTTCCAAAAGCATATGCTGACATCATCCCACTGAGAGGGGAGACAATAAATTGCAGATCTCCATGAGGTGGGAAGGAAAGGTAGATTGAATGTGCTCTTTCTGAGACTAGCTGTCGTTTCAAAGTTCATTGCAGTGTAAAATGAGTTTTTCTTTTCTTAGATGCAGACATTAGTGAATCTGGTATCTCAGCAAAAAGTGCTTCAACCACATCAGAAACTGCATCAGCCAGTGTGGGTGAGAGAAAGAGAAGAACACTTCCACAGCTTCCAACAGAGGATAAAACAGCCGAGAGCCTAAGATCAAAAGGTCCCCTTACTTTAAACCTAGCAAAACCAAGACGTGAAATAGATGAAAAACAAGACACTGAACTTCCTGAGAAAGAAACTACAACTCCACCTCACCAGAAAGACAAACAAAAGGAGAACACTAGCAGCATTTCTAAGACAAGCTGGTCAGCAGATGGCTCCACTATCAAAGCTGACGGTGCTAGAGATATTCGCAGTGAAACGATCAACAGCAAGGAAGGTGCAGTGTTTCAGTCCAGCAACTACACTCAGTCTACTAAAGCGAAAGCTGAGACTCTCAAGGGAATATCAGCAGCAAGGCAATCTTCACCTAAAACTCATCAGCAGGGCCATAAAGAGAGTTTGTACCAGCGGAGTTCTTCCAAAACAATGTCTGCCGGTAAGCCCCTTGTTAACACTGCTAACCAGACTGACAAAAGCAGAGAAGTGTCTCCGAGACAAGTGGCCTCACAGAAAACTAAAGATGTGCGGGAATCCAGGCAAGCCACTGCCACAAGCAATTTGGACAAAGCAGAGGTTCAAACTGAAGAGAAACAGAAAAAGTCTGAAGAGCCTGTCAGAAGACACACTTCCAAAGGTGGGGACACAGAAAAAAAGGATTCTCCCAGGCCTTTGGTCAGACAGGGTAGCTTCACCATAGAAAAACCAAGTAGTAATGTACCTTTAGAGCTCATACCTCGTATTAGTAGGCAGTCAGGGTCACCTGGCAATGCATCTATAACTACACTGAGCAGAGAGCGAAGTAATTCTATTGGGACAGACTCTACCATTGACACTACTATTTTGTTGAAGGATACAGAGGCAGTGATGGCTTTTCTTGAGGCAAAACTAAAGGATGAAAACAAGCTAGATGGTGGATCTGAAACCCCAAGCTACCACAGGGATGATTCCATTTCCCCTGAATCAGATGTTGACACTGCTAGTACCATTAGCTTAGTTAGTGGAGATGCAGAAAAGAAGTTTCTTCAAAAGCGAAGAACTCTGAGTAACCTTCACAAGGAGAAGAGCTTCACAAGATCTCCTAAGGATCAGTGTAGGACTGTTGCAACCAATGCTAGAGACAAACTTGCAGACAGAAAAATCAAAGGTCGTGCTTCTGACCCTAATATTAGATCAGAACCTCGCAGACCAATGCAAACCACTGGAAGAGCAAGACAGGCCTCTTTCGACTTGACAGATGATGATCAAACATCAAGCTTACCTCAGTCCACTATCTCTGATTTTCTTTCTTCCGATCAAGAAACCTATTCCAGCCGATCACAAGGACGAACATCATTTACATCCACAGATGAGCTGTTACATTCCAAACTGGAGGGCAATAAATTATCCAAGACAAAAACTACTACTCTTGGCTCAGCCAGCAAATCAACCACCTTACCCAAGCCTCGGCCAACCAGAGCATCCATTTTACGTAGGGCACGCCTTGGCGATGTATCAGATAATGAACTGGCAGATGTGGATAAAGTTTCAGTAGTGTCTGAAGTATCTACAACCAGTTCGACTACATCAAAGCCACCCTCGGGCAGAAAAACACCCTCTAGATTGGATCTGCTTTCTCAACCACGTCGCAACCGGCTGGGTTCCATATCGGCTCGCAGTGACTCTGAAGCAACAATAACTAGGAGTAATACTAGTCGAGGTGGAGACTCCTCCATTCGGAGTAACCTGCGTGGCACATCAACAATGGATAGCAAAGTTTCTCCCAGACTTCGTGCTAATAGCATTTCAAGAATGCCTGATTCTTCTAAAAGCAAAACATCAACAATAGGACACAGTTCTCCATCAGGTAAACTCCTCGTCAATTATTGTAAGAATATTTAGTAATTTGTCAAATGAAGGAAGAAACAATCTGTACATAGTATTGTATTAAAGTAACTTAACTATCTCTATCAGTGTCTTTGCTGCTACTTACAAAAATGAGATTCATATCTCCTCTAAACAGAAGTGTTTTTTTTTTTAAAATGAATATTTTTATTTTTGTATCATCTAATTGTGTATTTTCTCTGTCACATTAAATGAGAAAATGCAAATTATGCAAAGATATTTATGCTGTATGCTATGGTATCTAAATAATTTGGTTTATTTTTGGGGGATATTGAAATCTTGGCGTTCCATGATTAGACCGAGTTGAGAGATATTTGTAACAGCATTTTCTTTGAATATTAATTTCTTTTTTATACTCGTACCAAAATTGTCCTTGTTGCTTATACATTTAGTTGTTTTGCAAGGTCCAAGGTGGAGGCGCTTCCCTACAGATTACGCTTCGACTTCCGAAGATGAATTTGGGTCCAATCGTAGTTCACCTAAACATACTCGCTTACGAACCAATACAGCACTGAGGGGCACTAAACTACAGAACAGTAATGTAACATCAACCAATATGCTCCTGAAAAACAAGATGAAGGAGCAAGATGACTACATCAGAGATTGGACTGCTCACAGTGAGGAAATTGCCAGGTATCTTTCAATATCAAAGTAGGTGTTCTGTGTTCTAATTTTGTTACTGATCTTTGGGATGTAATTATAAATTGGAATGCTTTAATTTGGACTACTACTTGTTTCCATTTTTATCTTTTGAACAATCAATCAGCCATTGGCTCTTAATTCCAAATTCTTTACATTTTCTTTTCAATATTTTCTCTGATTTTCCAGCAACTCCAAGTTAGATGATGCTATGTATGATGATGTCACATTGATGCTTTATCTACTTAGCCATTTTATACATTTTGGCGTGAACAGTTACAAAACTGAGCTAATTCATTGTGAGGGTTGTCACAACTGAGCTGTCTTTATCTGACATTTACAGGCATACATTTCTAACAGGGTCATTGAGAGAAAACCATGGCCAATGCTCCTTTTTTTTTCCCCCTGAGGCCAGTTATAGCATCTCCACAGCCATCCGGATTGAGATCAGATCATTGATTAAATTTGGAGGTTTTTTCCTGTGTGCATGGCTTAGAACTACACCAGACACCCATTGAGCCAATTGGAGGCTAAAACAATTTCTATTGTAAATTTTGCAACATAATTCTGAGATGCAAAACCTACTTTAAGACAACAAGATTATATATTGTATAAATTTGAAGTCCATTTCATAAAAGATCCTAATTTAACTTTCGACGTGTTTATTTTCAACAGTAAAATGCTCTGATTGATCATAAGATCATAAGGAGTAGGCCTTTTGGCCCCTCAAGCTTACTCTGCCATTTAATAAGATCATGGCTGATCTGATCCTGGGCTCGGCTCCACTTCCCTGCCCGCTCCCCATAACCCTTCACTCCCTTATCGTTCAAAAATCTGTCTATCTCCACCTTAAATATATTCAATGACCCAGCCTTCACTGCTCTCTGGGACAGAGAATTCCACAGATTTACAACCCTCAGAGAAGAAATTCCTCCTCGACTCAGTTCTAAATGGGCGACCCCTTATTCTGAAACTATGCCCTTCACTACCTCCGATTTTTTTTCTCTCGTACAGAAGGCCGCAAAAATGTTAATGTAGATAATCGGTGATATTTTAGGCAAAAGTCCTAGCGATAATCCAAAAGCCTTAGAAGCAGCTCCAGCGGCAATAAGCTCTACCCGGTTGATGGTTTGGCCCCACCTCCGGCTTACCTATATGTCGTGCACTGTGCATGTGTGACCGGATCGAGCTCACATGCGCAAAAGGGGGCGGAGTCCAAGACACGCATGCACAGAAGGACCCAAAAAGTTGTTGCAAATAATCACTCCCTTTAACTTTTGTAAATGAAAAGTAAAAAAACTATGGCAGGGAAATTATATTTCCCATATGGGCTACAGTACTTCATTAAAAATATTATTCTACCTACACTAAATTTTTATCCTCTTGCTTTAGCTGAAAAAAATTTCTGTAAAATGTTAGGCTGTTGTGATTGTGTCTTTGTTAATGCAGAAGAAGCTATCATACGAATGCTTAATGTGTTCCTATCTATTCTTGTCTCTATTTAAGCAGAGACAGTAACCCATTTATTTTAACATCACTCGCAGTATTTTCCAGATTATATAAACATAATGCAACATTTTAAGTTGTGAGATTTATCCTTTTTTTTAAAAAAAAATTCTAGTAATGGCTCTTGATGGATGTTAGTGATTGTCATTAAAGGAAGGAAGAAGTTATAGATTATTGAAATATTTGATACGAGTGCCTGTATTAGAGTAGTATGAATTACTGATTTATTTTTGTCTTTCAACATGCTTTAACCTTAAACTTCAGAACATTAAAGCCCCTCCCATATTTGTTTGAATATTTCCATTTTCACAAGGCATCCTTATAGCCTATCTGAACTGAGATTGACAATTTGTGACCTGGTTTTCTGTTGTGAACCAACACCCTCTAGGAACTGAGTTAAGACTTATCCCATCAGTCTGGTATGAATTTATCCTCTGGCAAAGTATTATGTTGTATCCCACGGAATCCCTCCAATATTTTTAAAAAATCAAACAGAACATGGCTGTTTTTCGCAATTTTGTTCTATTATTCATTTGAGGATGTGGGTGTTGCTGACAATGCCGCCATTTTATTGCCCATCTCTAGTTTCCCTGAGAGGGTAGTGGGCCTTCTTGAACCGATGACAGTGGTTTGGATACAACTGAGTGGTTTGCTAAGGCACTTCAGAGGGCAGTTAAGAGACAAACACGTTGGTGTGGGACTGGAGTCACATATAGGCCAGAGCGGGTAAGGACACCAGGTTTCCTTTCCTTAAGGATGGTAGGCTTTATTTCCGAAAGGACATTAGTGACTCCGTTGAGTTTTTAAAACAATCCAACAACTTCATGGTCACTTTTACTGTTACTAGTTTTTTTAAACTTAATTCAAATTCTCAAAATGCCGAGGTGGGATTGAATTCTCTCTCTGCAGCGTACAAGGTCGTAAGTTCCAGAATTCCGCATGCGCGAAAAACCGGAACTTACAAACTGTCAAGTATCAGCGTGACCGATCATCCACATGTGCAGGCAATGGACATTTGCTGGCAGAGAATTGGGCTATTTTCCCATCTACTGCCCGGTGAATGCCCACAAAACCCTTATGCTTGGTAAAAGCAGGTGTACGCCCGCCTTTTACTAGCATAAGGGTAAAAATAAATATTTAAAATTTTAAAAAATCATTTAAACATTCAAAAATCTTTAAAATTAGTTGAGATTATTTTTGACCCCTTTAAAAATGTTTAC
Source organism: Pristiophorus japonicus (assembly GCF_044704955.1). Classification (NCBI taxonomy): domain Eukaryota; kingdom Metazoa; phylum Chordata; class Chondrichthyes; family Pristiophoridae; genus Pristiophorus; species Pristiophorus japonicus. The sequence continues at coordinate 29,967,251 of NC_091985.1, forward strand.
ATTTATTTTTCAAAAAATAAAATGTTTTAAATGTTTAATTAAATTGTATTTTATTAATTTTAAATTAATTTTTATTTAGATTGTGTGAAAATGTATTTTATGACATTCCTAATATGTTTGAGAATTCCGTATGTAAATGGAATCCCATAAGCATAATGGGGATCCCTTTTTTGATTGGTTAGGCTGGCCCACCAAATCCCAGGGAAGTTTGCGAACCGCATGCACTCCTGGGATTTGTGGACCCTTACGTAGGCGGTGCCTGCAGGCCCAGGACTGAGTCCGAAGATAGGGAGGCACCAGGTCGGTGCGTAATTTTCTTGCGGATCGGAGGCATTTTCCACTGGGAAGCTTCCGACCGCAATTTCAGGTCATTATTTAGCCTCTACATTGCTAGTCCAGTAACATGACCATTATACTACCATGCCTCCTCAGTCAGTTTAAAAAAAAAAACACTCCAATTATAATTCACCCCAAATTAATTCTAAAGGTCATCTGTAAGCATAAAATTCTGCCATCCTAATTAGTAGCTGAGACAGTATGATCCACTAAATTGATCTTTCATTGATTTTTGATCTTTGGAAAGTAGAAGGCAAGCCTTTTTGTAGTATGTATTAATGATTTAGACTTAAATGTAGGGGGCATAATAAAGAAATTTGCAGATGATACAAAAGTTTGGCCTTGTGGGTGAGGAGGAAAGCTCTAGACTGCAGGAAGATATCGATGAACTGGTCAGTTGGACAGAAAAGTGGCAAAAGGAATTCAATCCGGAAGTGTGAGGTAATATATTTGGGGAGGGGCATCAAGGCAAGGGAATACACAATAAATGGGAGGATACTGAGGGGTATGGAGGAACAGAGGGACCTTGGAGTATATGTCCACAAATCCTTAAAGGTAGCAGGACGGGTCAATAAGGTAGTTAAAAAGGCATATGGAATGCTTTCCTTTATTAGCCGAGGCATAGATTACAAGAGCAGGGCAGTTATGCTAGAACTGTATACAACACTAGTTAGGCCACAGCTTGAGTACAGCATGCAGTTCTGGTCACCACATTACTGGAAGGATGTGATTGCACTAGAAAGGGTGTAGAGGAGATTTACGAGGATGTTGACAGGCCTGAGAATTTTAGCTATGAGGAAAGATTGGAAAGGCTGGAATTGTAATCTTTAATAATAAAATTATGAGGGGCCTAGATCGAGTGGATAGGAAGGACCTATTTCCCTTAGCAGAGGGGTCAATAACCAGGGTACATAGATTTAAAGTAGTTGGTAGAAGGATTAGAGGGACGATGAGGAAACATTTCTTCACACAGAGGGTGGTGGGGGTCTGGAACTCACTGCCTGAAAGGGTGGTAGAGGCAGAAACCCTCATCACATTTTTTAAAGTACTTGGATGTACACTTAAAGAGCCGTAATCTACAGGGCTACGGACCTAGTGCTGGAAGGTGTGATTAGGCTGGGTGGCTCTTTCTCGACTGGCATCCACACACTGGGCCGAATGGCCTCCTGTGTCGTAATTTTTCTATGATTCGATGAAGTCTCCATTCAAGTAAATCGGTGACACTTTTAATAGCTAGGGCTACCAAGAGTGGACATTGTATCAGTATTCTGCAATCAGACACTCCTGTAGGCTTGCTCTGAATTCCAGAACTTTGTGCTCAAATTTCCCCAGTTATCTGCGCTGTTTTTTTGGCCTAAATTAAAATAGCCAAGTTTCCCCAAAGATTGTGCACCAGCGTAACTCAATTACGATTTTTTTAGGTTAGTTTTTTTTTGCGTCGGGGGCGTAACCTGATGTCTGCGCAGTTTTTCACATTTATGCAAGTTTGGTCAACTTACATTCTTCCTTGGACAGCGTATGTGAGCACTCCCAAAAAACATTCTGGGCACTTAAGAAAAACCAGTGCACATTAAAAAATCGGCGCAGAAAGACGCCATTGTTTTTAGGTGACGTTTTGGAGGGAGTCAAGAACACATTAAATATGTATCATGAAGCATAATTTTTTTCAAACTAAAATGCAGAAAATGGAAGTTTAATGCAATTCTTTAATCTTGGATTTTTTTCAAAGTGCCACGTCACCACCGAACATCTCCACAGGGCTCGAGGATCGGAACGTCGGCCGGCTGAATCACTCCCTCACCCGGACACGGGCTTGGGGCTCAGCTTCAAAAGAAGCCTGGGGGGGGGTGGGTGGAAGCCGAACTGAAGGGATGAGAACCGTTGCACTATGTAGCAGCATCAAAAGAAGCCCCCAGGGCGGGGGGGTGGGGGTGGCCGTCCCTCGAGCCCGGTGAGGAGACGTTCGGTCGGTGGTAGGGTGATACTTTGGGGGGGAAAAAATCTAAAATTAAAGAATTGCATTAGACTTCGTTGTCCCAAATGTTCCCGTTCTAAGCAAGCCTATTGTGCATGCGCAGACCTGGGGTGGTCCATACTAGGGCATCAGCCTTGGGGAGAGAGAGGACAAAGAAGCTTGTCCTGCTTCTTGCAACGGTAGAATTTAATCATGGGGGCAAATACTGACGACGTCGTACCTCATGCAAGCCTGCTGCATGATGGTGCATGAGGAACTTCGGAGCACGTAAGATGATGGGCAGGAGGCCTTGCCCACGTCTGGTATATCGAGACAGGCGTTCATACCTGCACCTATGTGTTGAAGTGAAGATTACAGCTGCACTTTCATTCTATGCATCTGGATCATTCCAGGCCACAACTGGGGATGTGTGCGCCATTTCTCAACATGCAACACATCTGCATTCGGCAGGTGACTGCTGCACTATATGCCCAGAGGAATGATTACATAAAGTTCCCCATGACCATCCAGGCAATACGTGAAAGGGCTGTGGGCTTCTCCAGGATTGCTGGCTTCCAAAGGTACAGGGCTGCATTGATTATACCCATATCGCCTTGCGAGCACCTTTGGAGGATTTAGAGATGTACAGGAACAGAAAAGGCTTCCACTCCATGAACGTGCAGCTCGTGTGTGACGACATGCACCGCATCATGGCAGTTGACGCGAGATACCCTGGGAGTGCCCATGATGAGTTCATCCTACGCGAGAGCGCTATATCTGCCATGTTTCAGCAGCAGCCAGAAGGGCAGAGCTGGCTGCTGGGAGACAAAGGGTACGGCCTCGCCACCTGGCTCATGAAGCACCTATGCATAACCCGGATGGAAGCTGACCAGGAATAAAACATGTCATACAGTACGACGCGCAGCATAATAGAGGGGACCATTGGCATCTTGAAGCAGCGTTTCCGATGCCTGGACCATTCCGGAGGCTACTTGCAATACTCCCCTGAGATTGTCGGTCAGTTCACTTTTGTGTACTGTGTGCTGCATGCTGCATAACTTAGCCATCATGAGGCAGCAACAGCTGGTAGTGGAAGACCCACCTGAGGTGAGAGTGGCTGATGAGGAGGAGGAGGAGGAAGCCATGCAACTACCTGAACCCGGAGCATGACGGCAGAGGAGGGCGGGCCGTCGTGCCCCCTTAACGATTGCTCGAGCCTTGCACCAGCAGCTCATCCGTGAACACTTTGCTGCCTGAAGGCTCAGCGGCAACAATTCCAAATGGACTATATTTACTGTTTGGACCTGTTCCGTAATGTTGTGTTGTGTTAATAGAACAACTAATGGAAATGATTCAGTTATTATTTAAAATATATTTTAATCAAAAGTTTAACACCATTTGTTCATACTTACCTTTAAAGTTTGATACAAGAATATTTTTATTGAAGTTTTCAGTGAAGATCGCTTACAAACATTAATATCACTTACAAACTTTTAAACTTGTAAATTTACATAACTTGCAAAAAACTTTAAATTTGAGAACAGTAATAATAACAACAATAACAGCAGCAGCAAAGAAAGGCAGCACCCATCTCTCCTCCACCTTATTCTAAGACCGCCCGCTGCGCTTGGTCTTGTTCACGCCACCCCTGCCCGCAAGCGGCGGCGCAGCGTTTCTCTGGTTGGTACCAAGCTTATTCTTTCGAACATCTCGGATAATGCGCACTTCCTGATGGGGGGTGGAGGCGGAGGGGGTGCAGGCAGTAATGTGGAAGGCCCAGCTCGGGCTTCTTCAGAGGCTGGTCTGGGGATTGGAGTGGGAGTGGCAGTTGATTCTGTCAATGGGCGTGGGTCTGGGTGTATTCCCTTATTGCAGCAGCTAATTCCGACATTCCCTCCCTCATGCCCTGACAGCACATCAGCTGCCTGCGACATTCCCTCCCTCATGTTCCCAGACAGTGTTCCCATTTCTCGTGAGAGTGTTGTTACTTCTTCTGACAGTCCTGATACCTCCACCCAATCCACTGATGGTGTCCAGGCGTGATCGTGTAAGGTCAGTGCTCTCCGCACTCATTGCCATCATCTGAACCACATCTGTTAGATACTGCACCTCAGGAGAGCGCTGTCGAGCTCTCCTTCCCCTCCTCACCCTGGGTGTGCCTTGCTGCATCCCACTGGGAACTGCAGCCTCAGACGGTAAGAGACCATGGAATGTCCCAACACTAGTACCGCTCGAGAAAGGGCCTGGCACCTCAATGGGCAGCACCTCCTCCAGAGTGAGTACAACAGTGTAGGCTTCATCCATCACCTCCCCCTCTCCCTCATCCCCATGCTCTTGGTCTGGAAGGTGGAATTGGAAGATGTTCTCTTCAGGCTCGTCCGCGTCTGAATCATCTTCTGCATCGGCTTCAGCCTCGTTAGGGTTGGCCTCAAGTGCTGCAAAATATAACAGAACAGACAAATGGTTAGCAGCAGAGGAGGGGGCAGGGTGGCATGAGTAGGCTCACACAGCGCAGGCAGCAGGCTCATTTGAAGGACTATAATGAATAGCACATTGTATGTAAACTTTATAATAAAGTAAGACTTGCCACCAGGGGGAGCACCTATTGGAGACCCAAGGGTCACCTGCACACCTCGTGCAAGCAAGTATAAAAGGTTGTCTGCCATGCTGATTCTGCACTCGAGTTTGATTAGAGACTAAGGTCATATCAGTTTGAGCTTACAGCACACAGTCTTGTGGAGTTATTCTGAACTTAACAATTGGCGACGAGTAATAGATCACAAATTTCATGCGGTTATGGCTGCCGTTGGTATTGAGAGATTTGTTGAGGGTGATGATTGGGAAGCCTTCGTTAAGTGTCTTGACCAGTTCTTCATGGCCAACTAGCTGGATACGGACAGTAACACGGTCAAGTGCAGGGCGATTCTACTCACCGTTTGTGGGTCCACGATATATGGCCTCATCAAAAATCTGCTAGCGCCGACGAAACCAACGGCCAAAACATATGCAGAGTTGTACATGCTGGTTTGGAAACACCTCGAGCCGAAGGAGAGCATCTTAATGGCCAGGTATCGCTTTTATACGCACCATCGCTCCGAGTGCCAGGACGTGGCGAACTTTGCCGGCCGAACTAAGACTCCTTGCGGTACCGTGCAAATTTGCTGGATTTTTGGGGGAAATGTTGCGGGACTTTTCCGTGCTTGGAATCGGCCACGAGTTCATTCTTCGCAAACTGCTGTCTACCGAATCTCTAGATCTGAGCAAGGCCATCACAATAGCCCAGGCTTTCATGTCCACGAACGATAACACTAAGCAGATATCTTTTCAACACCGAAGCTCACCGGCAAGTACTGTGCATAAAATAACGCTTTCAGCAGGCAGAGCTGTACATGGCAGGGCCTACACGCCTGCAGAGGCCAGACCTATGATGACTTGAGTCCGCCGTGGGGCGTGAATGTGAATCCACTAACACCATGTTGGCGAGCAGGGGTAATCATCGAGCCCATCAATGTCGATTCAAGCACTACGTGTGCTAAGGCTGCGGAATAATGGGGCACCTCCAACGAATGTGCAAATGTGCTGCGACTCACCACGTGGCAGTCTGCAGAAGCCGGCGCGGATCACGCTGAACGAGTAAGAGAGGCAACTCAACCCGAGGTTGAAGAGGAAGTGTATGGGATACACACCTTCACCACCAAAAGCTCTCCGATAATGTTGAAAGTCAAATTAAACGGCATTCCAGTTTCCATGGAATTGGACACGGGGGCGAGTCAGTCAATAATGAGCCAGAAGGCTTTTGAGAAACTGTGGGGCAACAAGGCACAAAGGCCAAAACTAAGCCCGATTCATGCAAAGCTGCGCACTTACACCAAAGAGCTCATACCAGTCATTGGCAGTGCAGTAGTGAAGATATCGTACGACGGAGCTGTGCATGATTTATCACTGGATTGTACCAGGCGATGGCCCAATGCTGTTCGGCAGAAGCTGGTTAGGAAAGATCCGATGGAACTGGGACGACATCAAAGCGCTGTCTTGGGTGCACGAGGCGTCATCCACCAAAGTGCTAAACAAATTTCTGTTGCTATTTGAGCCGGGCATCGGCAACTTCACAGGCGCCAAAGTGCAGGTCCATCTAGTCCCTGATGCACGGCTCGTTCATCACGAGGCCTGAGCGGTTCCAAATGCGGGAGAAAGTTGAGATCGAACTGGACAGACTTCAACGAGAGGGAATTATATTGCCAGTCGAGTTCAACGAGTGGACCAGTCCAATTGTTCCGGTGTTGAAAAGCGATGGTACAGTCAGAATCTGCGGAGACTACAAAGTAACGATCAACCAAGTCTCGTTACAGGACCGGTACCCACTACCCAAATGGGAGGACCTGTTCGCAATGTTAGCAGGGGGGGAGTCGTTCACCAAGCTGGATCTAACCTCTGCTTGCATGACACAGGAGCTGGCTGAATCTTCGAAAAGATTGATGTGCATCAGCACGCACAAAGGACTGTTCATATACCACAGATGCCCTTTTGGGATTCGCTCGGCTGCTGTCATCTTCCAGAGGCACATGGCGAGTCTGTTGAAATCGGTTCCGCACACTGTTGTGTTCCAAGACTACATCCTGATCACCTGGTCGTGACACCACCGAACACTTGCACAACCTGGAAGAGGTTCTAAAGCGACTGGACAGAGTGGGACTCAGGCTGAAACGCTCCAAGTGTGTTTTCCTGACGCCAGAGGTTGAATTTTTGGGGAGAAAGATTGTGGCAGACGGCATCAGACCCACGGACTCTAAGACAGGAGACCATCAAGAATGCACCCAGACCACAGAATGTGACGGAGCTGCGTTTGTTCCTGGGACTCCTCAACTATTTTGGTAACTTTCTACCCGAGTTGAGCACTTTGCTGGAACCTTTGCATTTATTGCTACGCAAGGGTGACGACTGGGTTTGGGGTATATCTCGAGACCGCTTTTGAGAAGGCCAGAAACCTGCTATGTTCTAACAAGTTACTTGTACTGTATGACCCGTGTAAACGTTTAGTACTAACTTGCTATGCATCTTCGTATGGGGTCGATTGTGTTTTACAGAAAACACAAATGTGTCAGGCAAACTGCAACCGGTTGCATATGCGTCCAGAAGCTTATCTAGGGCCGAAAGAGCCTGCAGTATGGTTGAGAAAGAAGCATTAGCATGCATATACGGGGTTAAGAAAATGTACCAATACCTATTTGGATTCCGGTTCGAGCTCAGAATCCACCACAATCCGCTCACTTCGCTGTTTTCAGAAAACAAAGGTATTAACACCAATGCTTCGTCCCGCATCCAAAGATGGGCACTAACATTATCTGCATATGACTATGTAATCCGCCACAAACCAGGCACTGAGAACTGCTGATACCCTTAGTCGGCTACCATTGCCACCACCGTAGTGGAAATGGCACAACCCACAGACTTGCTTCTTGCAATTGATGCTTTTGAGAGTGAGGGGTCACCCGTCACGGCTCGCCAGATCAGGACCTGGACTTGCCAGGACCCTGTGTTATCACTAGTAAAAAAAAAAATTGCGTCCTTAATGGGAGCTGGTCGACTGTTCCCGGGGAAATGCAAGACGTAATTAAGCCCTTTTACCGACGCAAGGATGAAATGTCCATCCAATCGGATTGTCTACTATGGGGGAATTGCATGGTTTTTCCAAAAAAGAGCAGGGAAACGTTTATATGCAACCTACACAGTACCCACCCAGGCAGAGTCATGAAGGCGGCTATCGCCGGGGGGTGGTGGTGGTGTAAGAGAGAGTGATGTTATGTATGTAAACTTTATAATAGTGTCAGACTTGCCACCAGGGGGAGCACTTGTTGGAGACCCAAGGGTCATCTGCACACCCCATGCAAGCAAGTATAAAAGGTTGTCTGCCATGCTGATTCTGCACTCTGGAGTTTGATTAAGAGACTAAGGTCACATTAGTTTGAGCTTACAGCACAGTGTCTTGTGGAGTTATTCTGAACATAACAGCATCAACAGAAGCATAGCTGACCGAGATATCCCCATGAACTGAAGCATGGCTAGCCCGCGCAGTACTTGATATTTAGCAAATCAGGACTTGTCCCCTCCCTCGGTATGGGCCCAGCTTGTGCAGTGGTGGTTGCTTTTCTCCAGGCAGGACCCATCAAAGCAGCGACCCTGTTTTCCAAGCGTGTCAGTGGATGCAAATTTGCCGAGCCTCCTCCTGTTTGAGTTCTTTCCCTTTTTGTTGTGTGCCACCTTCCTCTGCAAAGATGAAAATACAACTTTTTAGAGAGGATGTCTTTATGCTTGGTGGGACATACAGATGGTCACATTTACAATTGCAATTCTAGTGAATAAATGAAAATATTGCTTGCATTAACTACTTGACCAAGGTCCTGCCACTTTTTGCACTGGCCTCCAGACCCTGGGGTGGTCACCATTGCACAGTAATCTTCTGCAAGTTGGTTCCAGCGTTTCTTCATTTCTTTTGAAGCTTTTATGTGACCTCTGCTGGTATCCAGCTCGTGCCATCGATTACAGTAACTAGTGCCTCCACTTCATCCTGTGAGAAATTCTTGGCCCTCGAGCCGTGTTGCATATTGTATTGCATCTCCGATTTTTCCAATGAGAATTAAAATTCTCTCACACAACTGGATCACTGGCTTTTTAAAAATGGCCAAATGCAGACCGGGAGCTGTACTGGGCATGCGCGGCCATCGCAGTCATGTTAAAAAAAAACATCATTTTTTTCCGCACATGCGCAGAAGGGGGAGGGCATCATTTTTTCCGCACATACATTAGGCTCCACCCCCCGCCCTTCCCCCCCCCCCCCCCCCCCCACCCGAAGCTAAAGCGTGGCGCCAAATTCAAAAAGTAGAACGGGGAAACATGCTCGTTTTTTTTTTTGGAGTAGTCTGGGCCCAAAAAAACGGGCATAACTCTTGCAATAGGGCAAAAAACGCGGCATTGGGGAAAATTGAGTCCAACTATGGCCTTGGATGTTATAATCAATATGTTGGCAGCAGAGGTTCGTGTTGTTCTTTCTTCCTTGTCTCTTCATAGAATAAAAGACCCAAACAAAATCAAGACTGTGACAAGACCGACAAGGTCTGTCTCGTCACATGTTGCTAGCTCAGGAACACTGGTTGTTGGACCACGAAGTATTCATTGGCTTGCCCACCTGGAATCTGTAAAGGGAATATCTGCCAACCCTGAATAATGTGGTCTGGTACCACAACATCCTGAACTTCTGTTTGACAGCATGGTCCTTGAATGGACCAGATTAGAGCAGCTGAGTTACAGCAATCCGTTATTATTGGCATCAAGGAAAATCTTTGCTCTGAAGGCTTACGCCACCAATTTTATACATTTGTCCACTGGTTTGGTGTAGGACCACCATTTCAACCTTTTAATTTCTCCTTACAGCAGGAATGGATAACATCCAGGGTTGGGCTGACAAATGGCAGCTAAGAGAATAACTGATGCTTCCCTGTTGCTGTGTTTCAAACTTGATATATCCTCATTCTTTGAAAGATGTTCAGCTTATATATACAAGCTCCCTCCTAGCCTATTTCTTGTTCTCTTTATGATTTAACACAGCTCAGAGCTGTTTTACTACCATTAATTCTTTGTACCAATTTTGTTTTGTCTCAATGTTCAGCATAGTGGAGAGGGAAATCCTTTGGTGGCCTGATGTGAATTTTCTTAAAAGGCAACATCCCTCATGAGTTGGCAGTTACTAATTGTATGTGAAGCTTAAATTTATTTCAAAGAATGAGGAATACTGTACTTGGAATATGAATGTAACCTTTTCTCATAGAATAATAAAATGACCTGCTGTGTGGCCATAGGCTCTTTGAGAAATAATAGTACTGTATTTGGAAAGTTGTTAATCTGGGGGGAAAGTTTTCTTCCTAGTTCAAATTGGAATGTACAAATTGTGAGACTAGGAGGGGCAGTCACTGTGAAAACAGTCTATGGTTGCCTATATTCAATTGAGTACCGTACTTCTGAAAATCAAACTGATTTGCGATATTTTTTTTAATTAATAAATTTTATTAGTGTTAATGCTGCTAATCTTATTATGGGTAATTCTTCAGGATTTGGTGTGCATTTCTTTTCTCATGATCAGGATCAGTCAAGACCTGGCCAAAGATCTGGCCATCCTTGCACGTGAAATCCATGATGTGGCAGGTGAGATAGATTCTGTGAGTTCATCGGGCACTGCCCCTAGTACCACAGTAAGCACTGCTGCCACCACCCCTGGTTCAACCATTGACACAAGGGAAGAGGTAGGAGACCTTCATGGAGGAATGCCTAAGGTTCTTGCTTTTTTTATTTCCTTTTTGTTCTAGCTTTCCATCCTGGGTACTATAAACATTTCATTTTCCTTGGTTATTTGGTTCAATTATTTGTCAGACATTTGTTGCTGTACAATTACACTAATTTCTTGAGTAATTGCTGTTCAACATGAAATTTTAAAAACTAAACTTTAATAGTTGCTCAAATGAAAAATTAGAAAATTGATGGCAAAATTAAAGTGTTTATCGTATCTTGCATTAACATTTCAACATTAGATTTGTCTTGTCTTTTCCCTCACTAATGAGATTACCTATTCATCTTACCATTTGTAAGTGTTGGCTCCTTATAGGATGTCATCAAGTTGTTGAAGTCTTGGTGACTGTTTTGAGTAATATTTATCTATAATGGTGCTTAAAAAATAGTGCCCTTTCACATTGAAAATTTTGCATAATAAATTACAGATTGCAGTGATACATCAACTTTATATACTTTAAATTTTGGTATTCATGCTGCATATTCCCAATTCTGATGATGACTATTTGGGGTCCTAGCCTATTTGTCCTAGTTTAGCATTTGTAGTGCTACATGCAGTTTTTTTTTAGGGAGATGGGAAAGAATGCAAAATCAGATTCTAACCATTGAGGTTGGAATGTGCCCTTGTATTCTTGCAGATAACCTTATTCTGCAAACAAGTTATATTCAAAACCATAAAAATTGCTAATCTTGAACTATTGATTTTAAATCATGCTTTGCACCTCCAAGTACTTTAACATTCTGTGGTTTGCATTTGGATTTCTGATAGAATTCCAGAATAAAATACAGGAGCAGATGTCTTGGTGTGCATATATACTGTCACTTGGTCTGTGCACTATGTTGCTTTCCAGGTGTAATCTTGGATAGCTGTTAAAGTGGAGACTCCATTGCTCAATAGTGTTACATTTATTTATACAAGTGTTGTGACCCACTAATGGCGTGTTCACACAAGCTACTGTCTGGACTGATTACTCATTCTGCTAAATTATATGATTATAAACTGGACACATTACTTGATGTATACTTTCCAAAAAAAAACCTCATACCATTAAGACTGCATAACTTGTCGTATTTGGGGATTTTTTGACAATTCTTTCCACAGAAGTAATTTGGAAAAAATGAGACTTACTTTTAATATTGGCTGTTTAAAGCAGTTTTTTTTGCTCATGGAAAACTGGTCATATAGCACTGCAATTTATATCGCCATATATAACAAAAATCAATCCTTTTTCAGTTTGGGTGGTATATTTTGCACTTGACTGTCTAAATATAGTGAAACATGTGCTAAGCAATCATTGGTCAGCTGGCCAAAATAAAATATCTTTCCATAACTCGGCGTCAATTCACTTTTTTTGATGAGTAGACATTTGAATTTATGCCCATTTAAGTTTGCTGAACTATTTGAATATGAAGGTTTAATTTTATTATATTTATGGTTTAAAAACAAAATTCTGAATGTAATTATCCGTAGTCCTTAAATGAATGTTCAGTGCATGTTTCACAGCTGCGGTTAAATGGAAAAGTTTGAAGGACCAGAAAATTAATCCTGCTATCCACTTAAATTGGTGTCCGTTTTGCTTAATAAAGAGTTTGGACTTCTGAAACAGGAGTGTTGTCTCACCTTTATCTCTAGAGTCAGACATTGTTGCTGACTAAATGCAGGGCAGCTGATTCGTGGTTTGAGGGGGGGGAGTGAGGGGAGGAGAAGAGGTGGGGTGGCAGGATTGGGTATAGAATCCTTCAGACTTTTTGGTGCAAAATATAAACCCAATATAAATTTACATGGTGTCTTTAAACTAGAAGAATCGGTTTTAGATGCTTTGGCTCCAGAAACATGTCTGCATTCGGTTAGCTAGTGAAATGCAGACTAATGTGTACCTTTTTTCAAATAAAAGGAGCTGCAATAACCTTTATCTTATACATTTTTTCCCTGATCAGTTGGTTGATCGTGTATTTGATGAAAGTTTGAACTTTAGAAAAATCCCTCCAGTACCATGTATAAAACCAACAGCTGGAAATGGCAGACCGAGTGATCCCAGATCTCGAATTTTAGAAGTTGCTGAGCAGGCTGCTACAAAGAGGAAGGCGTGGAGTAGGGACGAAGTAAGAATTGCAGCAATTGATCTTGGTTAAAATGGAATTTGAAAGTAGTGAAGTTATGTTAACCTTGTATGGGACCCTGGTCAAGCTGCACTTGGAGTACTGTGTACAGTTCTGGTCTCCATGCTATAAAAAGGACATATAAGCACTGGAGAAAGTGTAAAACCTTTTTTACAAGGATGGTACCAGAACTGATAGATTCTAGCTATCGGGAAAGATTGAATAGGTGGGGGCTTTTTCTTTAGAAAAGGGAAGAGATAGCGGTGAATGGGTTCGACAGGGTAGATATGGAGAGAATGTTTCCACTTGTGGGAGAATCCAAAGCTAAGGACCTTAAATACAAGATAGTTATTAATGAATCCAATGGGGAAAAATGGAGAAATTTCTTCACTCCGAGTTGTTAGAATGTGAAAGTTGCTACCACAGGAAGTGGTTGAGGCAAATAGCTTTGATGCTTCCAAAAGGAAACTAAACAAGTGCATTAGAAAATGGAATAGAAAGATATGCTGAAAAGCTGAGATGAGGCAGATGAAATGGGAGGAAACTCGTGTGGAGTATAAACATCAGCACAGACCAGTTGGGCCGAATGGCCTGTTTCTGTGCTGTATATTCTATGTAAGACTATATAGGGTTAGACTTTCCCGAAAGCCGCTCACCGCCCGATTGCCGCCCAGAAACACCCTAACATTCTGCAACTAACGCTGGTGAAAATTTCCATAATAAAGGTAAAAAAATATCACCTGACGAGAAAATTGATCTTGCACCAAGATTCTCGGCGGTTAAAGGCGAAACTAGGTAAAACAGGCGGTTCTTACCGGAATGGACGGTAAGTACTTAAAAATTTAGTCCGAGGCTGGGATTAGGCCTAGAGAGGGGAGGAAACTCAAATATTTTTTCAATTAAACAAAAAATAAAAAGTTATAAAACATTTTCAAGACACTTTTTAACGTAATCGCCATTATAGAATGTTTAAAATAATTATTAAAAACCTTTAACTTACCTTTCTTTGCAGGCTACTCGCCTACCGCCCTGTTTCAGGCAGTTTTTTGGGGGCGATTTCCTCGGCGGTGCGTATGGGTCCCCGTTGAGGCAAAACTTAGATCCTGGCGGTTTTCTCGGCGGTACACGCAGATGCATGTGGGTAGTTTGCTCCCTGGCGGTATTTTCAAAATGTGGGCAGAACTTTGTTATAAATAAATAAAATAAAGAGGAAACTTTCGTCGAATGGTTTTTCATCAAAAAAACAGCTGTACCACCGAGAAAACCGCCGAAAATGAAAGCGAGCCTAGCCCTATGTAAGCATGCTCTATTAGATCATGGCTAGACTGTACCTCTACTTCATTTATCCACCTTTTCTCAATATCCCTTGATAACCTTACTTAACAAAAATCTGTTAATCTTAGTCTTGTAAATTTCAATTGATACAGCATCCGCTGTTTTTTGGCAGAGTTCCAGATGTTCACTACACTTTGTGGGGGAAATAAATGCTTCCTTGTCCTTTTTAAATAGGAAATAAGAAAATCAGAAATTATTGCTGAAATACTGTCCTTCACAAAGACATCCTACTTCCACCTCGTAACATCACCTGCCTGTGCACCTTCCCCACTCCAACTGCAGCTGAAACCCTCATCCATACTCTTGTCACCTCCTGACCCCACTACAACTGCTCTTCTGGCCTACCCTCCACCAATGTTCCCTGTAGGCTGCACTATGTTCTGCGCGGCCTGTTTCTTATAATGCAAGATCCCTTTAAATTTTTGCGCCTGTGTGATATTTCCAATGTAAAAGCTTGTAAGTGGCCAGTGCGAGACCTTGAACATTACTGCCCTCCACCCTCTAAACTTAATCTTAACCAAAACTCTGCTGCCCATATTCTACCTCGCACCAAGTCCCACTCGCCTGTTGCCCCTGTTCTTGCTGCCGTACATTGGTTCCCGTTTCCTGTAACACTAATTTAAAATTCTCATCCTCGAGTTTAAATTTCTTCATGACCTCACAGCCAACCCCCCCCCCCCCCCAAATCTCCTGTGGCCTGCAACCCCTGAACTCATCATTCATTTAAGTGGCCTTTTGTGTACCCCCACCCCGCCTCTTGTCCCACCACTGGCGGTTGTGCCTTCGGGTGTCTAAGTGCCACACTCTTGAATTCCCTCCCTAAATCCCTCCGCCTCTCCATCTCCCTCTCATCCTTTAAGGTCCCGCTTAAAACCCACCACTTTAACCAAGTTTGTGGTCACCCCATATAATGCTTCCTCCACTGACTTAGCATTCATTTTTGGTTGAATTTCATTTTAGTGCTCTGTGAAACGCCTTGGGACATTTTAGAGGCACTATATAAATGCAAGTTGATATTTTATGGGTAAATATTAGGCATTGATTTTTATTAACCCCTGGAAGAGATCTGAGCAATCGTAGTGGGAAATGGCAGGAATGTCTTTCCATACATCTTTTGACAGTACCCTCTTGCAACAGGGCTAGTGCGATTATTCAAATGTTTTTAAATGTAATGTTTAATCTAATGTAATACATAAGTATAGCTCCAGTTGCATTTCTAATGAAATATGACCTGTATTCTGTTTCCCATATTCCTTCATTTATATGTTTTTATATTTTAGGCTGTTTTAGACAGTTTGATGCTGACCTCTGTATCCCAGCTGTCACAAAAGATAAGGCATGCAATGGAGAAAACTGCTCGAAAGATCAGGTAATGAGAGAGCTTTACATACTTTTTTTTTGTTAATGGAAGGGAGGAAGAGGGAAGAAGAGGGAAACAATCAGAGATCAGTTACACTGTACAGTTTACATTGATGAAACATGGTTTTCACTTCACATTAGCATATACTGGTGAGGTATAAATTGGCCAGATTGAATCTCGACAAGTGGTGTCTGACCACTTCAAAGAGGAAATCCTGCACCACTTTAGCTTAGCAGTGCAACCAGTGCAAAGTGGCCATTTAAAAAGTTCCTGAGTCTGGCTGGGAACTTTATTATATTTTTAGTGTTAAAGGGCAAATTGTCTTGTCAGCTAGGTCAATATTCTGGAATTTCCTATCTAATGCCATAGTGGGAGCACCATCACCACAAGGACTTCAGCGATTTGAGGAGAAGACCCACCATCGCTTTCTAATGTTTGCCATCCTTTCAACAAAGACTGTTTTTTCAAAATGTGTTTAAAATGTATTTTTCACTAACATGCTCACTTTAGTCGGAAGAACGATTTGGTTTGAAAAGGAACATTTAAATGCATGATTATTAATCAGTATTAAATCCTACTCTCTGCAAAAGCAGCTATGTTTTAATAGAGGAACCAATTTATATCGACTATGAATTGAATAAATCTGGTAATTTGTTGGCTGGCCAGAATGGTTCACAAATGTTCTTCAGAAAAAGGAACCTGCCATCCTTACATGGTATAGCCTGCACATGACCGGTCACACTCTCTGAAGTGGCTGAGTAAACCATTACTGCAGGTTCAATTTTTTTTTTTTTTTTTTTTTAAAAGTACAGACCTATTGGCAATGCCTCAAGCATCGCATCAGGGCATGGTTTAGGCACTCAGCCCAGTTGTACCTGCAAAATCCTCCTCACTAACAATCTGTGGATCGGTATCCAAGTTTAGAGAATGGGCCCAAGATTGGTCAAGCAACTTCATGCACCTCACAGAATCACATCTGTCAGCCAGCATCCCAGACTCCTCCATCTGCATCTTGTCCACCAGAAGAGAGAGCACAGTAGAATAGAGTCCAGTCAGAATGGCGCTGAAAGTCCGGGACCCCAAAAAGTCTCTTGATTTCAGGTCAGCCAAGGACACCTCCTGGTGATCACCGTGCCCAACTGACAAATCAGTACGGCTCTATATTGAATATCACTTGATGGAAGCTCTGAGGGAGGCAAGGACATAGAATGGATAGGGGATATCAATGTCAACTACCAAAAATAGCTCAGTAGCAGCACCACTGACTGAACTGTCTGAGACCTGAACTACGTAGCTTCCAGAATGGGCCTGTTTCTAAAGGGTGAGAACACCAATATGAGGAAGTAACATACTTGATCTTGTCCTCACCAGTCTACCTGTTGCAGACAAATCTGTTCATAGTAGCATTAGGGGTAACACCACTGCCCTGTCTCCTGGACAGTGAAGACATTCCATTATGTGATGTGGTACTATGCAAAATGAGACATATTAAAGACAGAACTAGCAGTGGAAAACGGGCAATTGATGAGGCTTTGTGCACCATCAGGAGCAGTAGAATTGAATACCATCACCATCTGTAGCTTAATGGCCTAGCACATCATTCATTCCTTGACCACCATCAAACTGAGACACCAACCCTGGTGCAGTTTATAGTGTAGAAAACCATGTGGAGGGCAGGACTAATGAGGAAACAACTGAGTGAAGCTGCTACACAGGCTTACCTTCATGTTAAACAAAAAATTAGACATCTATAGACTGAGCTAAGTGGTCTTGAACTAGCAAAGATCTGTAGCCTTATCATATCCAAACCTAGAAAGGTGGTGGACGAACAGGCAACAAAGAAGAGCAGGAGGCTCCACAACTACTCCATAGAAATTTACGGCACAGAAGGAGGCCATCGTGTCTGTGCCGGCCGGAAAAGTGCTATCCAGCATAATCTCTCGTTCACAGATGGACAAGTCCCCTGGCATCCTAGGGTCTTAAAAGAAGTGGCTGCAGAGATAATGGATGCATTGATTGTAATCTACCAAAATTCATGAATTCTGGAGAGGTCCCAGCGGACTGGAAAACCGCAAATGCAACATCTCTATTTAAGAACATAAGAAATAGGAACAGGAGTAGGCCATATGGCCCCTCGAGCCTGCTCTGCCATTCAATAAGATCATGGCTGATCTGATCATGGACTCTGCTCCACTTCCCTGCCCACTCCCTATAACCCCTTATCCCATTATCGTTTAAGAAACTGTCTATCTCTGTCTTAAATTTATTCAATATCGCAGCTTTCACAGCTCTGAAGCAGCAAATTCCAGATTTATAACCCTCAGAAGAAATTCCTCCTCATCTCAGTTTTAAATGGGCGGCCCCTTATTCTAAGATCATGCCCTCTAGTTCAAGCCTCATCAATTGCCCGTTTTCCACTGCTAGTTCTGTCTTTAATATGTCTCATTTTGCATAGTACCACATCACATAATGGAATGTCTTCACTGTCCAGGAGACAGGGCAGTGGTGTTACCCCTAATGCTACTATGAACAGATTTGTCTGCAACAGGTAGACTGGTAAGGACAAGATCAAGTATGTTACTTCCTCATATTGGTGTTCTCACCCTCTGAAACAGGCCCATTCTAGAAGCTATGTAGTTCAGGTCTCAGACAGTTCAGTCAGTGGTGCTGCTACTGAGCTACTTTTGGTGGTAGACATTGATATCCCCTATCCATTCTATGTCCTTGCCTCCCTCAGAGCTTCCATCAAGTGATATTCAATATGGAGCCGTACTGATTTGTCAGTCTCCCCCATCAGTGGAAACATCCACTTTGCCAAGCCCCCTCATAATCTTATACATTTCGATAAGATCACCTCTCATTCTTCTGAATTCCAATGAGTAGAAGCCCAACCTACTCAACCTTTCCTCATAAGTCAACCCCCTCATCCCCGGAATCAACCAAGTGAACCTTCTCTGAACTGCCTCCAAAGCAAGTATATCCTTTCGTAAATATGGAAACCAAAACGGCACGCAGTATTCCAGGTGTGGCCTCACCGATACCTTTACAGCTGTAGACTGCCCTACTTTTACACTCCATCCCCTTTGCAATAAAGGCCAAGATACCATTGGCCTTCCTGATCACTTGCTGTACCTGCATACTATCCTTTTGCATTTCATGCACAAGTACCCCCAGATCCCGCTGTACTGCGGCACTTTGCAATCTTTCTCCATTTAAATAATAACTTGCTCTTTGATTTTTTTTCTGCCAAACTGCATGACCCCACACCTTCCCAAATTATACTCCATCTGCCAAATTTTTGCTCACTCACTTAGCCTGTCTATGTCCTTTTGCAGATTTTTTGTGTCCTCACACATTGCTTTTACTCCCATCTTTGTATCGTCAGCAAACTTGGCTACATTACACTCAGTCCCTTCTTCCAAGTTGTTGATGTAAATTGTAAACAGTTGGGGTCCCAGCACTGATCCCTGCGGCACCCCACTAAGAAAGGAGGGAGACAGAAAGCAGGAAACTATAGACCAGTTAGCATTGGGAAAATGCTGGAGTCCATCATTAAGGAAGTAGAAACATAGAAAATAGGTGCAGGAGTAGGCCATTCGGCCCTTCGAGCCTGCACCACCATTCAATAAGATCATGGCTGATCATTCACCTCAGTACCCCTTTCCTGCTTTCTCTCCATACTCCTTGATCCCTTTAGCTGTAAGGGCCATATCTAACTCCCTCTTGAATATATCCAATGAACTGGCCTCAACAACTCTCTGCGGTAGGGAATTCCACACGTTAACAACTCTGAGTGAAGAAGTTTCTCCTCATCTCGTTCCTAAATGGCTTACCCCTTATCCTTAGACTATATCCCTTGGTTCTGGACTTCCCCAACACCAAACATTCTTCCTGCATCTAACCTGTCCAGTCCCATCAGAATTTTATATGTTTCTATGAGATCCTCTCATCCTTCTAAACTCCAGTGAATACAGGCCCAGTCGATCCAGTTTCTCCTCATATGTCAGTCCTGCCGTCCCGGAAATCAGTCTGGTGAACCTTCGCTGCAATCCCTCAATAGCAAGAAAGTCCTTCCTCAGATTAGGAGACCAAAACTGAACACACTATTCCAGGTGAGGCCTCACCAAGGCGCCCTGTACAACTGCAGTAAGACCTCCCTGCTCTTATACTCAAATCCCCTAGCTATGAAGAACAACATACCATTTGCCGCCTTCACTGCCTGCCGTACCTGCATGCAAGCTTTCAATGACTGTACCATGACACCCAGGTCTTGTTGCACCTCCCCTTTTCCTAATCTGCCATTCAGATAATATTCTGCCTTTGTGTTTTTGCCACCAAAGTGGATAACCTCACATTTATCCACATTATACTGCATCTGCCACTCGTTTGCCCACTCACCTAACCTGTCCAAGTCACCCTGCAGCCTTTTAGCGTCCTGCTCACACCGCCACCCAGCTTAGTGTCATCTGCAAACTTGGAGATATTACACTCAATTCCCTCATCCAAATCATTAATGTATATTGTAAATAGCTGGGGTCCCAGCACTGAGCCCTGCGGCACCCCACTAGTCACTGCCTGCCATTCTGAAAAGGACCCGTTTATCCCAACTCTCTGCTTCCTGTCTGCCAACCAGTTCTCTATCCACGTCAGTACATTACCCCCAATACCATGTGCTTTGATTTTGCACACCAATCTCTTGTGTGGGACCTTGTCAAAAGCCTTTTGAAAGTTCAAATACACCACATCCACTGGTTCTCCATTGTCCACTCTACCAGTTACATCCTTAAAATTCTAGAAGATTTGTCAAGCAGGATTTCCTTTTCATAAATCCATGCAGATCCCATCACTGTTTTCCAAATGTGCTGCGATTTCATCTTTAATAATTGATTCCAACATTTTCCCAACTGCTGATGTCAGGCTAGCCGGTCTATATTTACCTGCCTTCTTTCTCCCTTACTTTTTAAAAAGTGGTGTTACATTAGCTACCTTCCAGTCCATAGGAACCGATCCAGAGTCGATAGGTTGTTGGAAAATGATCACCAATGCATCCGCTATTTCTAGGGCTACTTAAGTACTCTGGGATGCAGACTATCCGGCCCTGGGGATTTATCGGCCTTCAATCCCATCAATTTCCCTAACACAATTTCCCACCTAATAAGGATTTCCTTCAGTTCCTCCTCACTAGACCCATGGTCCCTTAGTATATCCGGAAGTTTATTTGTGTATTTGTGTCTTCCTTTGTGAAGACCGAACCAAAGTATTTGTTTAACTGGTCTGCCATTTCTTTGATCCCCATTATAAATTCACCTGAATCCGACTGTAAGGGTACTACGTTTGTCTTCACTAATCTTTTTCTCTTCACATATCATCTATAGAAGCTTTTGCAGTCAGTTTTTATGTTCCCAGCAAGCTTCCTCTCATACTCTCTTTTCCCCTCCTAATTAAACCCTTTGTCCGCCTCTGCTGTATTATAAAATTTTCCCAGTCCTCAGGTTTGCTGCTTTTTCTGGCCAATTTATATGCCTCTTCCTTGGATTTAACACTATCCTTAATTTCCCTTGTTAGTCACGGTTGAGCTATCTTCCCCGTTTTATTTTTACTCCAGACAGGGATGTACAATTGTTGAAGTTCATCCATGTGATCTTTAAATGTTTGCCATTGCCTATCCACCGTCAACCCTTTAAGTATCACTTGCCAGTCTATTCTAACCAATTCATGTCTCATATCATCGAAGTTACCTTTCCTTAAGTTCAGGACCCTAGTCTCTGAATTAACTGTGTCACTCTCCATCTTGATAAAGAATTCTACCATATTATGGTCACTCTTCCCAAGGGGCCTCGCATAACAAGATTGCTAATTAGTCCTTTCTCATTACACATCATCCAGTCCAGGATGACCAGCCCTCTAGTTGGCTCC
This sequence comes from Pristiophorus japonicus, assembly GCF_044704955.1. Classification (NCBI taxonomy): domain Eukaryota; kingdom Metazoa; phylum Chordata; class Chondrichthyes; family Pristiophoridae; genus Pristiophorus; species Pristiophorus japonicus. Next base: position 29,988,589 of record NC_091985.1, read on the forward strand.
TTGACATATTGGTCTAGAAAACCATCCCTAATACACTCCAGGAAATCTTCCTCCACTGCATTGCTACCAATTTGGTTAGCCCAATCAATATGTAGATTAAAGTCGCCCATGATGACTGCTGTACCTTTATTGCATGCATCCCTAATTTCTTGTTTGATGCTGTCCCCAACCTCACTATTACTGTTTCGTGGTCTGTACACAACTCCCACTAGCGTTTTCTGCCCTTTGGTATTCCGTAGCTCCACCCGTACAGATTCCACATCATCCAAGCTAATGTCCTTCCTTACTATTGCATTAATTTCCTCTTTAACCAGCAACGTCACCCCACCTCCTTTTCCTTTCTGTCTATCCTTCCTAAATGTTGAATACCTCTGGCTGTTGAGTTCCCAGTCTTGGTCACCCTGGAGCCATGTCTCTGTGATGCCAATTACATCATATCTGTTATACTTGCATTGGAGGCAGTTCAGAGAAGGTTTATGACGTTGATTCCCAAGATGAAGGGGTTGTCATATGAAGAAACGTTGAGCAGGTTGGGCCTATACTCCTTGGAGTTTAGAAGAATGAGAGATGATATTGAAACACAAGATTCTGAAGGGGTTTGACAGGGTAGATGCAGAGAGGATGTTCCCCTCATGAGGGAATCTAGAACTCGGAGGCATAGTTTCAGAATAAGGGGTCGCCCATTTAAAACCAAAATGAGGAGGAGTTTCTTTTCTCGGTCGTAAATCTGTGGAATTCTCTGCCCCAGAGAGCTGTGGAGGCTGGGTCTTTGAATATATTTAAGGTGGAGATAGACAGATTTTTGAATGATAAGGGAGTCGAGGGTTATGGAGAGCAAGCAGGGAAGTGGAGTTAAGGCCAAGATCATATCAGCCATGATCATATTGAATAGTGGAGCAAGCTCGAGGGGCCAAATGCCCTGCTCCTGCTCCTATTTCTTATGGCCCCTCAAAAAATTCAGTCAAGATAGTCAGATATGACATACGCTTGACAAATCCATGCCTTGATTAATCTCTGCCTTTCTAAATGATGATCTATCCTATCCTCAGAATTTTTCAAATAATTTTCCCACCACTGAAGTTAGCTTGACTAACTTGTAATTACTCGGTCTGTCCCTTTCCCCCTTTTTAAAACAAAGGTACAACGTTAGCAGACCTCCAGCCCTCTGGTAGCCAGAGAGGATTGGAAAGTGATGGTCAGAGTCTCTGCTACTTCATCTGAACCTGGGGATTTATTTTTTAAAAAGGCTTGCATTTATATAGTGCCTTTCATGACCATGGGACATAGAAACATAGAAACATAGAAAATAGGTGCAGGAGCAGGCCATTCAGCCCTTCTAGCCTGCACCGCCATTCAATGAGTTCATGGCTGAACATGAAACTTCAGTACCCCCTTCCTGCTTTCTCGCCATAACCCTTGATCCCCCGAGTAGTAAGGACTTCATCTAACTCCCTTTTGAATATATTTAGTGAATTGGCCTCAACTACTTTCTGTGGTAGAGAATTCCACAGGTTCACCACTCTCTGGGTGAAGAAGTTTCTCCTCATCTCGGTCCTAAATGGCTTACCCCTTATCCTCAGACTGTGACCCCTGGTTCTGGACTTCCCCAACATTGGGAACATTCTTTCTGCATCTAACCTGTCTAAACCCGTCAGAATTTTAAACGTTTCTATGAGGTCCCCTCTCATTCTTCTGAACTCCAGTGAATACAATCCCAATTGATCCAATCTTTCTTGATAGGTCAGTCCCGCCATCCCAGGAATCAGTCTGGTGAACCTTCGCTGCACTCCCTCAATAGCAAGAATGTCCTTCCTCAAGTTAGGAGACCAAAACTGTACACAATACTCCAGGTGTGGCCTCACCAAGGCCCTGTACAACTGTAGCAACACCTCCCTGCCCCTGTATTCAAATCCCCTCGCTATGAAGGCCAACATGCCATTTGCTTTCTTAACCGCCTGCTGTACCTGCATGCCAACCTTCAATGACTGATGTACCATGACACCCAGGTCTCGTTGCACCTTCCCTTTTCCTAATCTGTCACCATTCAGATAATAGTCTGTCTCTCTGTTTTTACCACCAAAGTGGATAACCTCACATTTATCCACATTATACTTCATCTGCCATGCATTTGCCCACTCCCCTAACCTATCCAAGTCACTCTGCAGCCTAATAGCATCCTCCTCGCAGCTCACACTGCCACCCAACTTAGTATCATCCGCAAATTTGGAGATACTGCATTTAATCCCCTCGTCTAAATCATTAATGTACAATGTAAACAGCTGGGGCCCCAGCACAGAACCTTGCGGCACTCCACTAGTCACTGCCTGCCATTCTGAAAAGTACCCGTTTACTCCTACTCTTTGCTTCCTGTCTGACAACCAGTTCTCAATCCACGTCAGCACACTACCCCCAATCCCATGTGCTTTAACTTTGCACATTAATCTCTTGTGTGGGACCTTGTCGAAAGCCTTCTGAAAGTCCAAATATACCACATCAACTGGTTCTCCCTTGTCCACTTTACTGGAAACATCCTCAAAAAATTCCAGAAGATTTGTCAAGCATGATTTCCCTTTCACAAATCCATGCTGACTTGGACCTATCATGTCACCATTTTCCAGATGCACTGCTATGACATCCTTAATAATTGATTCCATCACTTTACCCACTACTGAGGTCAGGCTGACCGGTCTATAATTCCCTGTTTTCTCTCTCCCTCCTTTTTTAAAAAGTGGGGTTACATTGGCTACCCTCCACTCCATAGGAACTGATCCAGAGTCAATGGAATGTTGGAAAATGACTGTCAATGCATCCGCTATTTCCAAGGCCACCTCCTTAAGTACTCTAGGATGCAGTCCATCAGGCCCTGGGGATTTATCGGCCTTCAATCCCATCAATTTCCCCAACACAATTTCCCGACTAATAAAGATTTCCCTCAGTTCCTCTTCCTTACTAGACCCTCTGACCCCTTTTATATCCGGAAGGTTGTTTGTATCCTCCTTAGTGAATACCGAACCAAAGTACTTGTTCAATTGATCCGCCATTTCTTTGTTCCCCGTTATGACTTCCCCTGATTCTGACTGCAGGGGACCTACGTTTGTCTTCACCAACCTTTTTCTCTTTACATACCTATAGAAACTTTTGCAATCCGCCTTAATGTTCCCTGCAAGCTTCTTCTCGTACTCCATTTTCCCTGTCCTAATCAAACCCTTTGTCCTCCTCTGCTGAGTTCTAAATTTCTCCCAGTCCCCAGGTTCGCTGCTATTTCTGGCCAATTTGTATGCCACTTCCTTGGCTTTAATACTATCCCTGATTTCCCTAGATAGCCACGGTTGAGCCACCTTCCCCTTTTTATTTTTACGCCAGACAGGAATGTACAATTGTTGTACTTCATCCATGCGGTCTCTAAATGTCTGCCATTGCCCATCCACAGTCAACCCCCTAAGTATCATTCGCCAATCTATCCTAGCCAATTCACGCCTCATACCTTCAAAGTTACCCTTCTTTAAGTTCTGGACCATGGTCTCTGAAATTACTGTTTCATTCTCCATCCTAATGCAGAATTCCACCATATTATGGTCACTCTTCCCCAAGGGGCCTCGCACAATGAGATTGCTAATTAATCCTCTCTCATTACACAACACCCAGTCTAAGATGGCCTCCCCCCTAGTTGGTTCCTCAACATATTGGTCTAGAAAACCATCCCTTATGCACTCCAGGAAATCCTCCTCCACCGTATTGCTTCCAGTTTGGCTAGCCCAATCTATGTGCATATTAAAGTCACCCATTATAACTGCTGCACCTTTATTGCATGCACCCCTAATTTCCTGTTTGATGCCCTCCCCAACATCCCTATTACTGTTTGGAGGTCTGTACACAACTCCTACTAACGTTTTTTGCCCTTTGGTGTTCTGCAGCTCTACCCATATAGATTCCACATCATCCAAGCTAATGTCTTTCCTAACTATTGCATTAATCTCCTCTTTAACCAGCAATGCTACCCCACCTCCTTTTCCTTTTATTCTATCCTTCCTGAATGTTGAATACCCCTGAATGTTGAGTTCCCAGCCCTGATCATCTTGGAGCCACGTCTCCGTAATCCCAATCACATCATATTTGTTAACATCTATTTGCACAATTAATTCATCCACCTTATTGCGGATACTCCTTGCATTAAGACACAAAGCCTTCAGGCTTGTTTTATTAACACCCTTTGTCCTTTTAGAATTTTGCTGTACAGTGGCCCTTTTTGTTCTTTGCCTTGGGTTTCTCTGCCCTCCACTTTTCCTCATCTCCTTTCTGTCTTTTGCTTTTGGCTCCTTTTTGTTTCCCTCTGTCTCCCTGCATTGGTTCCCATCCCCGCTTTACAGTCAATGAAGTACTTTTTGAAGTGTAGTCACTTGTAATGTAGGAAATGCGGCAGCCAAATTGTGCACAGTAAGCTCTGCCAAATAGCAATGTGATAATGACCAGAATCTGTTTTTTAGTGACATTGATTGAGGGATAAATATTTGAAGTGATTATGTATACAAACATTTTCGTGTCCTTCTGCCCATGCGTGCTCAATCAGGTCGCGCATGTACAGTACGCAGTGAGGCCGAACCATGTTGCGGAGCATGGGGCTGCTGCCCAAGCCTGAGCCTGCTACTGGGGCTTTTGGGTTTTCTCCAGGACTTTAGTCTAGAATATTGCTCTGATTATCTACACAAACATTTTTGCAGCCTTCTGGGAGATGGAGAGGAAATTGAAAGAGAGAGAGGGATGGGGTGGGAGAGCGGCGAAGGGGGGCCGAGAGAGAGAGAAGGGGGGCGGAGAGTGAGAGAGACTGGGGCAGAGAGAGTGTGTGTGTAGGGGGAGAGCGAGAGTGTGAGTGGAGGAGAGTGAACGAGAGGGGTAAAACGGATCACATTCTTCCAACCCCATCCCCTTTATACCCACACCACGTTCTCCCTCTCCTCCCCCTACACTTGTTAGGGCGAAGGGAGTGGGGATGGAATTTGGGCAGGGCGAGAAGGTACGGAACCCGGGGTGGGAGGTCGAAGGTCAGGAACCAGCGGGGGGCGAAGAGGTGAAGAAGGTCAACAACTTGAGCAGGGGGGAGAAAGTCAGGAAGCTGGGGTGAGGGAGAGGTCGGCAGGAACTGGGGTGGGGGTGAAGAAGGTCAGGAAGCTGGGGTGGGGGTGAAGAAGGTCAGGAACTGGGGTGGGGGTGAAGAAGGTCAGGAACTTGGTCCAGGTGGTTGGGGGGGGCAGGGGGGAGAAAGGTCTGGCACTTGGGTGTGGGGGTGGGAGAAGGTCTTGACCCATGAGAGTGAGCCCCGTCTGTTCCAAGTGAGCTCAGTTCTGTTGAGTCGGCAGTCAGAATGGCTCGAATTACACTTTGAAAAGTCACTGATTATGTAGGCAGGGCGGTTCTAATTACACATTCCAGAGAAACTGCTGGGTGTGTCTGGTCCCCTTGGAGGATAAGTCAAGGGGACCCAATCAGAGCTTTCGATGTTGCAAACTAACACGTCCATAAATATTGGCCAGGATAAATAATGAGACAAATTATCTATTTGAAAGATGCTAAACATAATATTTCCTCTCACTGTTTATCTCTCAATATTTCTCACTCCTCCTTTAACTACAATGTTGCTCTTTTGTCATACCGACGTCTACCGCCGCAACACACAGCTTATCTTTTTGATCTCTTAATAGGCCCTACTTTTGGTTTAGTTATTCTCTCGCTCTTTATGTACTTATAAAGATCTTTGGATTTTCCTTGATTTTACTTGCCTATTTTTTTTCCTGCCCTCTTTGCTTTCTTCTTTTCCATTTTAATTTCACCCTCGCACGTTTTACACTCCTAGACTTTCTGCAGTATTTAGCTCTCGGTATCGGCTTCCCTTTTTTGCTTCATCCTACCCTGTATATACCTTGACATCCAGGGGATTCTAGATTTGGGACTCTCTCTCCCTTTTTCTTTGTGGCAACATATTTGCTCTGAACACTCTAACTCCTCCGTGAATACCTCCCACTGCTCTGACACTGATTTATTTTGAAGTAACTGTTTCCAGTCCACTTTTACTCAATCACCTTCCAGCTTTGTAAAATTGGCCTTTCCCCAACTTTTACTCCTGGTCTGATCTACCTTTATCCTTTTCCACAACTATGCTAAATCTAACTGAATTATGATCATTACCACCAAAATGCTCCCCCATTAATATCCCTGCCACCTGCTCAGCTTTACTCCCTAAAACCAAGTCCAGAACTGCCCCCTCCCTTGTTGGGCTTGCTACGTACTGGCTAAAAAATTTCTTCTGAATGCATTTTAAGAATACTGCACCATCTATACCTTTTATACTGATTCTATAATATAATACAGTTAATATTAGGGTAGTGGAAATCCCCTACTGTTGCTGTCCTATTAGTTTTGCACTTCTCAGAAGTTTGACTGCATATTTGCTCTTCTATCTCCCTCTGTCTATTTGGGGGTCTACAGTAATTCCTCCTGTGTCCCCATCACCATAGATACGAGCGTCTTGTCAATTTGCCTCACTCCATGTGACATTAAAAAGTGGCTGAATTCACTAGACATAGGAAATGCTGTGAGCCCTGACAACATCCCAGCTGTAGTGTTGAAGATCTGTGTACCAGAGCTAGCTGCTCCCTGTAGACAAACTATTTCGGTACTGGCATCTACCTGACGAGGACATGGCCTATCCACAAAATACAGAATAAATCTAATCCAGCCAATTGCTGCCCTATCAACCATCTCCCAATCGTCAATAAGCCCAAGAATGCAACTTGTGCATTGGTGTGAGCAATATTTTGTTGGCCAGTTGTTGGTACCCCATGGTATTTAAAATGTAAAAAAAACAGAAAATGCTGGAAATCTCAGCGGGTCAGGCAGCATCTGTGGAAAGAAAAGCAGAGTTAACATTTTGGGTCGATGACTGCTGGCAGCTGGTCATCATTATTCCGCCATTCACACCCTATCTCGACTAATCTTTTTCTAACTCCTGGTATCATTTGAATTTGGCCCATCACCCCTTCTGTCTCCAATCTCTCCTGCCTTCCACCCTATCACAGATCTTCACTTTTGTTCTTCCCCTCCCCCTTTCAGTGCTTCTCAAGAATCTTTTCGAACACTAGCCAGTTCTGATGAAGGGTCGTTGACCCGAAACGCTAACTCTGCTTTTCTTTCCACAGATGCTGCCTGACCCGCTGAGATTTACAGCATTTTCTGTTTTTATTTCAGATTCCAGCATCCGCAGTATTTTGCTTTTGTATTAGTATTTAAAATGGAAATAGTTTTCAGGAGAAGAAAGTGTTTGCTTTGTTCAGTTAATTTAGAGAATTGATTTGAAGGGCTGCTGCAGCAGCTCAGATTAGCATGATTGATTTCCAAATCAATTCTAACAGATTTGCACCACCTTGAGCTTGCACAGAATCATAAATCCTCTACTGCTGAGGAAATATGAGCCAGTAAAGTGGTTTTGCCAGTGTGTGTAAAATGCAACTACGCAGGTGGAGAAATCTGTTGGAACAAAGCAATGTTTCTCCTTTAGAAACTAGTATTTTACAACACTATATAGCTTATTTACAATTTCCAGATTATTCTGAGAAGCACCTCCTATTCAGTAGTTTTTTTCTGTACTAGTTTTATTTTGTTAGGATGTACCATTCATTATAATTACAAATGCAGGCCTCCTTTCTACTTACCTGACCCATTTGTAGCAAGCCTCAATCTCTCTGCCCAATCTGCCCTTTAAACTTTCTAGCCACCTTATTTCAGGTCTCAGCCTATCCATCCCCGTGCACATATTTGTGATCCCTAGTAGTTTAGATCTGATCTTGAGCCTACAATTTTGGTCCACTGTAAATCAGTGGTTTTGTTCCATATTACAAAGCATTAAACAGCATATCATCTGGCTCGCCATAATCAGTGTCTTGGTAGATACTTAGAGTAAATTTTGCAATGTGAAGCCTTACACAACTAGAGCACAGATTGGAGAATCGAGCACCGATCTCTCAATTTATGGTGCTTCCAATTTTCTGGTGATTAATTTAGGTGCTGACAATAGCACTCTTATCAATCGAGGCTCCATACCAGGTGCATCGTTTTGCAAACAACCACAATAACTTCTATTTATATAGCGCCTTTAACATAGTAAAATGTCCCATGGCGCTTCACAGGAGCGTTATCGGAAAAAAATTGATAATTTTAAAACCTTGGCCTATAATGAAATTTTGATCTAACATCAGTAGGATTAGTTTTGGATTGCTCGAGCAAAGAACTGGCACAGACTGGATGGTAGTATGATCTGTGCTGTAAACATCTATGCTGTAAACATCTATGGTTCTGATTATAAACTGATATTGTACAAAAGGGCAAATATTCTTATGCACCCCACAGATGTCACTAATGGTCTTTGCATTATAAATTTCAGTATGGAATATTAAATGAAGTAACATAGAAACATAGAAAGTAGTTGCAGGAGTAGGCCATTCGGCCCTTCGAGTCTGCACCACCATTCAATATGATGGCTGATCATGCAACTTCAGTACCCCATTCCTGCTTTCTCTCCATACCCCTTGATCCCTTTAGCCGTAAGGGCCACATCTAACTCCCTTTTGAATATATCTAACGAACTGGCCGCAACAACTTTCTGCGGTAGAGAATTCCACAGGTTAACAACTCTGAGTGAAGAAGTTTCTCCTCATCTCGGTCCTAAATAGCTTACCCCTTATCCTTACACTATGACCCCTTGGTTCTGGACTTCCCCACCATCGGGAACATGATCTTGCAGCTAGCAGAGAATGGTTTTGATCCATTGACCTCTGGGTTATGGGCCCAGCACGCTTCCGCTGCGCCACTCTGCTCAGCTCTGGATAACTATTTGTGTGATGTTCAAAAAAAAAATGTAATAATGTTGTAATGATATGATGATTGTGCATAAGATCTATTAAGCAAGTTTATTATAAGAGCAAGAATAGGCTATAACTTAATAATGCATTCAACCTGGCCTAATGTGCAATTATTTATTCGTCAACCCTCCCATTGTTCATAGAATTGTGAAAAGCTCTGGCATCAAAGTCTCCAGAGCACCAAATAGTGGAGTTCCATTTATTTCTGTTGAACTGAGCTAGGTAGATAAACAGTTTCAATAATGGCTAATGGATTGCAATAGAACTTATCTTGTGTAACTGAAAGATCCGACAGGTATGAGTTTGTCTGTTTATATATTGGGTTCTCAAGTTGCAAAGCAATTACAGCAGAATATCCAATATGAAAACACTTTAAACAATTTACTCCTCAGTATCTATATAATTAACAGGGTACCATTTTCCATAGTGTATGCCTCTCAGACATCATACCTGAAAATGTGGCTGTGGAAGCATTGATCCTCAGAAGTATCACATAAATAGGACAAAAAAAATCATTATTGGCTCAGACAGATAAGAACACTTCTAATCAACAGCGAGCAAGCACGGCTAAACCACCCAACCAAATTACTCATTTCAGCCGCCATTTTCCTACTTCATTCAAAATTGTGTATAACAGTAACATTTTTAACATAACCAGCATATTTTTTTTAATTAACAATTCTGAAAAAAATCACTGCTCATCACATCGATCATTTAATGTTAAACCTATCTGCAGCATCTTTATGCTATCTCAACCTTTCTGGCTGGCTTTAGTTGGAAATGTCACCAAGACCTTGCTTACTGAATATTTCTAATTTCTGTGAGCAAATTGTCATGGGGGTGGGGGGCACTGTGAAAACACGTTGCATGATCAGGCAGAAAATTATTACCTGATGAAGTGCAAGGGTTGGGCTAACAAAAAATATTTTATGTAGTTTATGTCATTAAATAAACATTCTGAACTAACAGTGCTGTTTGAGATGATGTTTTGTGTTACTCTGGAGGAATATTTGAGGCACTTGATGCTGATCCACAAATACAAAGTGGTAAGTCCGAAGGGAAAAATATACTTTATGATCTCAAGTAAATGAGAACACACAGGAAAAATTCATTGTTAATTTTTTCTTCTACTTTTTGTACTTGCAGTGACTCTAGTGAAATTTTACACTTTCCGTTTGTAGGATTTTGTTTAAGAATGAAGAGAGAAACTGGGAAGAAATTGAAAACAAAATGCGATCCGAGAGTGAAGTTCCTATTTTGAAAACGTCAAATAAGGTGGGGAAGATGTTTCACCACTTTGGTGTACGTGATAATTGCTTGTTTGTTAGTTTGTAACCCTATGTGCATGCACGATTGTTGGGGAGCAAGTTTAATGCTAGAAATTGGTATGTTTTGTGCCTGTTTTTCGGATATAAAGTATACCAGTGTATCAGTGGGCCGGCATGTGCCCGATTTGCGCAGACATTGGTCCCACTGCTGAACTTAAATATGTAAGTTAGTGGCCTAACACCAGTTAACGGTTGCCATTCAGAAATTAATCAGCAATGAACAGGCTAGTGGTCATGCATATCCCGTTCTGGATTCTTTAGCGGCAGGAGTCTCGATCGCCCCGTAGCCTGTTCCAATCCATATATTTTTTGTTTCCACTGCTATTTCACCAGGCAAGCGCAGTAACTCTGATTTTCAGTGATTAGCAATGAGTAATGATTGGGTAAGTAACTATTGGAATTCAAACAACTTGGTGTACAAGAACAAAGCTGGAGTGGTTTATGGCTGTGCTCTGCATCCCACTAGTAATGAATATCTCTTGCTAAGCTCTGCCTTTTAAGCAGCCTTGAACAAGACTTGAGAATTGAGGTTACAGAAGATCCATGGTTTTGATAGTTGTTCATATTCACAGCAGATGAGTTGGAGCAGAGTCTCTGGTTTATTATTTATTATTATTATTATTATTATTTTGGAATTACATTGTGATAAGAACACGAACACTTATTCACCCTATGAAGCCATTTCCTAATGGATTCCATCCTATTAATTTAGTTTCCTGAGGAAAAGTTCTGGAAAATGATCGGGTAGATCTCCATTATATCTTAGAATATGCTTGATTTGCTTTTAAATTCTTGCTGACTATTCCTTGTGATCCCTCTGCTGTTCAGATTAATAACATTCTGTCATACTTGAGTGTATTCCCTACATAAATATTAATTGATATTTTGTTCTCACAGTAGAACATGGCAGATATAAGGTTTTTCAGGTATAATTACATGTTTCAAGATTTTAAAAGCAAATGATTAACCAGAAATTAATAGTTTACCCTAAATGGCTCAGGCTGTTTGTGTTTTGACTCTCTTTTTCTCTCTCTCTCCCACTCATTTGTGTGTTCTCATTCTTTCATCTTTTCCTTTCGTTCTATTTCTCTCCTCTCTCTCTCTCTCTCTCTCTCTCTCTCTCTCTCCTCTCTCTCTCTCTCTTTCTCTCTCTCTCTCTCTCTCTCTCTCTCTCTATGTTCACATTTTTCCCCTCTTTCACTTCCTCCCCCTGCCCTCCCCCCTCTTTTTGCTGTCTTTTCCTAGTCTATTTTCTTCACAGTTGTGTATTGGGATACTCATGGTTGAACATAGATTAGAATCAACAAGCAGTGAGAGCAGCAAAGGTGCAGAGATGGATAGGGACTTGCTCAGGCATCAGTGACTTTAACACAGTATGATGGGAATATAGTAAAACCATGTTGATGTTCACAATATTCAAAGTCAATTAATACATTTGATATGTTACTAGGATGCAATTTATTACACATCAAAGGAATATTAAAATATCAACATAATGCCTTACTTAAAGGAAGCTGGTTTATTATGTGATCTGAAATCATACCAATATTTACAAGATATGGTCATTGCAGCACTCCCATGGGTTATAATAGACTGTGGAACTCTTTATACTTTATACTTTAAAGCTCCATAAAATCAGTTATACTATGCACACTTAGCGTTGGAACACAGCTTACAAATGTCAAACCCACAAGTCAGTCAGGTTTCTTATGACAGGATTATTTCTAGTATATCTGTTCATATTCTTCAATATGAAAAAGCTATTCACAATACTGCACGTTATGTGTACATGACATATTAATGCATATGTTTGGATGAAATTATGGCATCTGTATAGATGAAATCAGACAACAGGTGGGGTAGTGGACGCAATGGAGCTAGGATCGTATAATTGAGGAATTCATTGAACTATAGAATTTTACAGCACAGAAGGGGGCCATATAGACCATCGTGCCTGCGCCGGCTCTTTGAAAGCGCTCTGCAATTAGTCCACCACCCCGCTCGTTCCCCATAGCCTTCCAAATGTTTTCCTTTTGAAAGTTACTATTAAATCTGCTTCCACCGCCTTTTCACAGAACATTCCAGATCTTCAAATTGAAATGTTTCTCCACAGATGCAAAAAAAAAGTATTCATAAAACTGGGATGTAAATCATCAAAAGTATGTATATATTTCAAATTAAAGTGTGGGTTTGACATGCTCTATACTGTTTGAATTTTAGAATTAACAGTAAAGGGTTCTACCTTAAGAGCAATAAGAACAGCACCTTTCACGTAACAACTTTCTAAGGAGCTTTACAAAGGGAACCACTGAGCCAGTGAAATCAGGGATGCAGATTAGGGGAGGTAGTCAAAGGCATACTCATCAAGGTAAGTTTTTGAGGAGGTTTTGAGAGTGGGGTGACAGGAAACAAGGTGAAGTTAGGATGCAAATTCCAATGTGCAGGGATGTGGTAGAATGAAGAGAAGGAATAAGAAGGCCGGAGCTCAAATACACAACATTTTGAAACTGAATTAGACCTGAAAAGAAGAATTTCTCATCATCCGAGAGCTCACATTATATTAGTGACTAAATTATCAAAGATCCACTGTAATTGTCCTGAATAATTAAAAAGTCGTGGATTTTCCCTTCGTGTTTTCTTGCCTCTTTTAGGAGATTGGGGAGAGGTGGAGTCAATGCTGTGCATGATTGTGCTGTGTCTGGATTGGGTGGGCATGACTGGCCTGGTTTTTTTTCCCTCCATTTTTGTAGAATCATACAGGGTATTCCATTTCAGGATGCCTCATACTCCTGGGGTAAAGCCCAACTGTGTTTATCTTGTACTATACATGTTGTATATGTGTGAGATAAGTGCTCCTTTAGACAATTTAAGTGGAAAATGTGTGGATATTCCCACGTTCTCCACACATTTTGGGGATTTGCAGCATTCTATTAAATATAGAAATCCAGTGCAGAGCAACAATCCGAAACAAAGGAGTTAATCCAAAATAAATCATCACAAGAAAGTATCCTAGGAATAGTTAGAGGGTGAACAGTTCCTCAAGCTGACTCTTGCTACAAATTCCAATGAGTAATCATTGCTGTTGGACGCATGGTCAGTGAGCCAGCTGTGTTGTGTCAGACTGAAGTCTTGTAATATCGGTAAACTTTCAACATCCATAACTTAAAACAGACAATAACTTATACTGCTGTGTAGGTCATTGAAAGTTTAATTTTTAAACATTATTGCAGTGGAATTGAAAAATAGATTATCTTAAAAAGTAGTAACTCCAGTTAAGATGTAAAACTAAAAAGGATCCTGGAGTTTTCCAGTTGTGCCAGTTCTAATTCTTAATATTGGAGCACAGTTTTGTAATGAGAATTAAGGAAGATATTTAGTATTACAAAGTTTTTGGACAAGATGGTTTAAACATTTATCATCGGGATTTATAAAGTATGCTGTTAGTGTTTGGAATTACTTTAATAAATAATGAGTCTGTGGTAATGATTCAATTGTCAAAGTGGGCAAGACAGATTGAACACTTGCTATAAGAGGTAGGGTAGAAAGGAAATTAAATGTAGCAAAAGCGAGGGATGGAAAGTTATTTGGTAGTCTAGGATAATTGCAACCGCAAATTGAATTTCCTGTGTTTTAAACTGGCCATTAAGCACTTGGAAAACTGCATCAATACTCATTTTTCAGTTGCCCATGATACAATTACAACACTTGCTTCAGTTGCTTGCTGCTCCACTACACAAAATTATTTTGTCATTTTGAGACAAGTAATCCTGTTCCAAAACCTAACGTCTTGCCAGCAATTTGTATTCAGATTTGTTGAAGTGGATAGCATGCCAGTAAAATGTTGTTCTGCAGCATTGTGAGGATATATACATAAATATTGGTGTAGTCAATTAGCATTTGCAGAGTGATTATGATGATGAACCACACTCATTTACACATTTCTAAATGTGTAACAGTGCAACAGTGATTCCCTACTTGATGTGTTCATCTCAATCGTACCTTTTGGCGCCACGAAAAGAACGAACTTTCATTTATACAGGGCCTTTCACAATCTCTCACATCCCAAAGCTCTCTATAACCAATGAAGCACTGTTGAACTGTAATCACTGTTATGTAGGAAACGCAGCAGACAATTTTGCTCACATCAAGACCCCCACAAAAAGCAAAGACCAGATCATCTGTTTTAGATGCTGGTTGAGGTATAAATATTGGCCAGGATATCAGGAGAGCCCCCTGATTTTCTGTGAATAGTGCTGTGGGGTCTTTACTTCCACCTGAGAGGGTTGACAGGACCTCGGATTAATGTCTTATCAAAAGGACTGCAGCACAGAAGCACCAGCCTGGATTGTGTGTTCAAGTCCCTGCAGTAGGGTGTCTCAAAGCACCAGTGGAGTACTTTTGGAGTGTAGTCACTGTTGTAATGTAGGAAACGTGGCAGCCAATTTGTGCACAAGCAAGCTCCCACAAACAGCAATGTGATAAGAGGTTTGTGATCCACTTGGCAAAATTTTCCCTTTTGCACAGCTTTTAGGCAGGCTGTTTCACTTTGAATGCTTTTTCTACAATAAAGATAGTACAAGGGCTAGGTTATCTGGTGCTGGATGTTGAGACGCTGGGCATTGCCTACTTGTGATAGACAAAGCCCATCTGTGCACCAGGTTGGGAGTGAGATGCTACAGACAAGGTCACCAGGATTTAACAAGATGAGTCTGTAGGAAACATGCTTTACTGTGGGTTTGCCTTTCTTGTGGATGAGTGACATATTTACATTTTACCCTATATGCTTAGTGGCATTTGACTGTACGCTTGGCTGACTGAGTTCAGAGCTATATAGATTTCCACTTGGAGGTTGAACCACTATTGTGGTTGCGAGCTGACTCTTTGATCCTGTTGCCCTTATAGAAGTGTATTTGGGTTATCACAGTAATATTGTGTGATGTGAATCAGTTGCTCTGTTTGACGACGAGGGGAGCCTATAGTTCTCGTAGCCTGTTTGAGGATATTGTGAGTGGTCAGTCTTGTACTGCTGTTTGAAGTCCAGACTGTTGGTGGCTGGGACAGCCATTTCTCCCTTGGCAGCTTATGTTGTGACATCACCCAAAGCACTGCCTTGGCAGGGAATATAAACCTTGTTGATGCATTTTAAGATATATTGAAAGAAATTCCAGTTGACTTTTAACAGCAATGTGATCTTTCCCTAAGATTTTCTGGCAGTAGCCCTTTACGTAATTTCATAGAACTCTTATCTGGTTCAATGGATGTGTCCCATTGGTACTGTGGCTATGACTGGATTGAAGTGATTTTGCAGCGAGTTAGAGAGGGCATTGAAGGAGTTATAATACCAATAATAAATATAGAATTAAAACTTTAGGGTTCAGCAGATTGATGACACTTGTCAAATACAGCAATAAAAAGACTATTAGCATGAAGTATTGCCTTAATAAAAATATCTTTGCCACAGTGTGAAATATTGCTAGTATGCTCCTATCTCCAAAGTAGTAATTAAAGTGGGCTGGATTCAATGTGCTCGCATTCAATTCATTACATAAAGTTCAGAAAATGCTTTATTTTCAAGAACTTTATTCAGCTTTTGTAAATGAAAGTTTAAAAATTCCCAACAATCTGCTAGTTGTGTTAATACATTTCAAAAGTTAGAAGCATGGTTGGTTACCCGATTTCAGTTTTCCTCCATCTCACCAATACAGAAGCACTGCTGCATCTCAAATTTTAACAGACAGTGATTTGCATCATGTTTAACCATGCGGAGGTTACAAGGGATGCACCTGTAAATCTGAAAGTCTGTGATAACCTGTTAGCAAAAGTGTAAGTTTTTTTTTTACACTTAAATTTCCTTTTCTGGCTCCCATATTAGCTGACATTGTAATGGTTCTCTCTCCTCAGGTACTGTCCCCCTCTCCCTCAAACCTGCTATCATCACCCCTCTGCTCAAAAAAACCAACCCTCAACCCTTCATCCCCTCATCCTTGCAAACTACCGCTCCATCTCCAACTTCCCTTTCCTCTCCAGAGTCCTTGAACTTGTCATCTCCCAAATACGTGCCCATTTTTCCCGGAATTCCACGTTTGAATCCCTCCAATCTGGTTTCCGCGCCTGCCACAGTACCACATCAGCTCTCATCAAAGTTACAAATGACATCCTTTGTGACTGTGACAAAGGCAGACTATATCCTTCCTCGTCCTTCTCAACTTGTCTGCAGCCTTTGACATGGTTGACCACTCTATCCTTCTCCAACGCCTCTCCACTGTCATCCAGCTGGGTGGGACTGCACTCGCCTGGTTCTATTCTTATCTATCTAATTGTAGGCAGAGAATCACCTGCAATGGCTTCTCTTCCCGCCCCCACACCATTACCTCTGGTGTCCCCCTCCTTGGCCCACTCCTTTTCTCATCTACATGTTGCTGCTTGGCGACATCATCCGAAAACACAGTCAGTTTTCACATGTACGCTGATGACGCCCAGCTCTACCTCACTACCATTTCTTGCGACCCCCTCCTCGGTCTCTAAATTGTCAGACTGCTTGTCCGACATCTAGTTCTGGATGAGCACAAATTTTCTCCAATTGAATATTGGGAAAACCAAAGCCTGTGCTCGCTGGCCTACATTGGCTCCCGGTTAAGCAATGCTGCTATTTCAAAATTCTCATCCTTGTTTTCAAATCCCTCCATGGCCACACCCCTCCCTATCTCTGTAATCCCCTCCAGTCCCACATTCCACCCACGAGATATCTGTGCTCCTCTAATTCTGACCTCCTTGAGCATCCCTGATGATAATCGCTCAACCATTGGTGTCCGTGCCTTCTGTTGCCTCGGCCCCAAGCTCTGGAATTCCCTGTCTAAACCTCTCTGCCTCTCTTCTCTTGAGGCAATTCAGACACGGGTTCACTAGGTTGATTCCAGAGATAAGGTTGTGTAGGTTGGGCCTCTACTCAGGAGTTCAGAAGAATGAGAGCTGATCTTATCAAAATGTATAAGATTATGAGGGGGCTTGACAATGTGGATGCAGAGAGGATGTTTCTACTGATGGGGGAGACGAGGTGGCATAATCTTAGAATAAGGGGTTGCCCATTTAAAACAGAAATGAGGAGAAATTTCTTTGAGGGTTGTAAATCTGTGGAATTCGCTGCCTCAGAGAGCTGTGGAAGCTGGGACATTGAATAAATTTAAGCCAGAAATACAGTTTCTTAAACGATAAGGGAATAAGAGGTTATGGAGGGAGGGCAGTGAAGTGGACCTGAGTCCATGATCGGATCAGCCATGATCGTATTAAATGGCGGAGCAGGCTTGAGGGGCCGTATGGCCTATTCCTGCTCTTATTTTTTATGTTCTTATGTTCCTCCTTCAAGACGCTCTTTTAAAACCTACCTCTTTGACTAAGCTTTTGATCACATGCCCAAATATCTCTATGCGGCTCGGTGTCAATTTTCTTTATCTCCTAATACTCATGTGAAGCACCTTGGAACTTTTCACTGTTAAAGGTGCTATATAGATACAAGTTGTTGTTGTAAATGTGGCCATGGTAGGGCAAAGAACTGGTTTGATCATTCAGTCTACAGATACTTTGGTGAGCTACTGGGTCAATTATTTTCTTTCCCTTCCCCTCTTTTAATCTCCTGTGTAATACACCCATTCCAAGCTGAATTAATTTGGGGGAAGAGAAAGCCCCTGCTGCTCCAATACCATCTGCTAGAAATGGCACTTCTTTAGCAGGACAAGAAAGAAAAATGACTGTTCCTATAAAATTATATTTCATTTAAAAAAAAAAAATCACAAGATCTTGAGGTAAGCTGAAATGAATGTGTACTTTATTGAGAAATCTCATTAATATTACAGTCTTGCAGTTAGCTTCATTTTTAACAGTCCAGACAATATTGGTCATGTTTGGTCAACACTTAAATTTAATAATTTAAAATATGGCAGGAATATATAACTCATTATTTTATTATGAGATAAAGTGCAATCTCTTGTATATAAATGCAGTTAGTAATTGTGTGTGTAGTATCATAATGGATTTGGGCCTCATTGTTTTAACAACTATACTTTCTAAAGAGTTACATTCCTGCCCTTTATAACGGTGATGCCTAGCCCAGGGCTTAAGGTACGGTGAGCTTGGCCATACCATACTTTCAAAATCTGAAAATTATTCATATTGCTGAATCTTGAGTCATTTTAGCACTGAATTTGTATTCAGCCCTTCTGTGAACCCTAGCTGTGCACTTTAAATTATTATTTCATTCCTTCTTGCTTGTTTATGGTGAAATGTTGAGCCTTTTTCTTTGCAACTCTTCCAAAAAATGTTGTGTCCGTCTTGCAATTTATCAGCAATTAGTGTCTGTACTGTGGCCCGGATTAAAATTAATATATTACGTTTCTATCTGAAGTTTCAACTGCTTGTTTGGAATACATGAATTACTCTTCTTATTTTTTTTAAGGAGATATCATCAATCCTGCAGGAGTTGAAAAAGGTAGAGCAACAACTCCAAGGTAAGTGGCATTACACTTTTCAATTCTTGCCATCTGATGTTTCACTGGCATTTGACCAAGTACTAGTTATGACCAGGTTCTGTAATGTAATTTAAAAATGGCAGAATTATATTACCCCTCTCATTGACTATGCATCATGTACCTTGTGGTGGTCTTGGTCCAATATAGCAAGCTCAATGATTTTCACATTATACACAACCTGGTGAATTATAGCTGTTGGAGTTTTGGCAGATCTGGGTATTCCAGTTTCCCAAGCCATTTTTTTAAGGCTTTCAGGCCATACATTTACCCTAACATTACAGAAATAAAGCTACTTGTGTATAATTTTTTTATTGTTGTATTATTCATATGCTGTGCAAATAAATTACTTCACTTCTATTCTGTTTCTTTCTCTTTCTCGCTCTCTCTATATATTTTGAACTTGTACTTGATTTCTAATATAGCTTATTCTCGCTGTACATTTTACCTAATTAAAAAAAATACCTGTTTCCCTCTGCTGAAAAACTTGACTGAAAATCAGTTCCAAAGACCTTTTTACCCCAGTCATATCAAGCACTTTAAGTCTAAAGATTGACTTAGTTACTACTGTGTCATAAGCCTTTGAAATAACCTCTTCTTCTATAACTGCCTACCTTGACAAATTTTTAGTGAGTCTAGCCAATTTGTGGACTCACTAGAATTTGCTTGTAGAAAATAAATGCTATCCAGAGATGAGAGTGAGCATTAATTTTATGGACGTGCTTATTTGTACTGCCAAAATGGCCACTATGCTCCACCCTTTGTCTATGATTGGTCCCCTCGGAGGATAAGCCACACCCTGAAGTTTCAATGGAATGTGTAACTGGAACCGCCCAACCCAAGGTCTTATTGACTTTGCAAATTGTAACTCGATTCACTTTGACTTCCTGAAACGACAGAGGACAGAGCTCCGCAGAAGACAGCAAGGGCCAGCCAAAGTGCCTTCCCCCAGTCCAAGTGTATGCCTCCCCAGCCGAAGTGCCTTACACAAGCGCAAGTGCATCCTTTCCCCCCGCCCCACCATAGATGGAGCATGCATTGTGTACGGATTGTTAAGTTTTATTGGATATGAAGTGAATAGTGACAGTGTTGTGACTTCTGGATATCATCCATTCCAACGATGTCCCTTGTAGGGGATTGGAAGAACGTGATCTGTCTTCTCAGAGTTCCCTCTCTCCCCTCTGATCTCCCTCCTCCCTCCCCCCCCCCCCCCCCCCATGTCTCTCTCGCCCCCCCAGCCACTCGCGCTCTCGATGCCAGCCGCTTACTCTCTCGCCAGATGTCTGTCTGTCAAAAAAAAAGTGCAGTACAAATAGTTACATAATAATTTTATATGAAATACAAATTGAGTTTTTAAAAAAGTGTTCAGAAAAATCTGACCGATTTATCATTGTTACGTGTAACCCATTGAAATCACACTTATTTAACAGCTACTGCGTTTTTGCTTTTAGCCATCAATGTGATGATTGATCCAGATGGTGCATTGGATTCAGCATGTGGCTGTTTGCCTGGACAGCCCAAGCACAAATTCAGTCCAATCCGACGGTCTCAGATGACGGCTTCTAACGCTGACTACAGCAACCATTTCAGCCAGTACAAACACAATGGGGAGGACAAAGATTCTTTGCATGAGTAACACTGATTTGTGGTGTCTGTAAAGTGGCGGAGCACATACCGGCAGGCACAACATTTTTGATCTGGCCTGTGTTACTGAGAACAGTTTTGCTTGCCATTTAACTATCCTCGAGGTATTTTCCTGCTTTCCGTGGTGCTTTCCTCACCACGTTAATTTTGCTACAGCCGTAAGCTTTGCGTCCATCCAATAATGAAACATTAGGGGGAGGGGGGGGTGGAAAGGACACATTGTCTGATGTGTGCAGTGAAATGTGAACCACATCACCAGCTGTCCTAGCCTTCATGAGTTGTCTTCAAAACAAAATGGAGAAGCAAATTGGCATTATTATTGAAACTGGAATAAAAATACTGTGTTTAAGCACTGTGTAAAATGGACTTGTGTATAGGCAATACGTGCTAAAAAAAATATCGAAAAACATTGGTGCCAAACTGCTCAGTATATTGGTCAGTTGAACCACATGTTCTGTTGAATCAAAGAACTGCTGTTTGTTATTTATGTGTTTAGTATGTATACCACAGACTCGGCATAGGATATTGCTTAACTGTACAAAGCAGAAAACATATTCAGCAATTATTGTAATATTGGAAAAAAATCTGTGCTTTATGCTGTGATCAGAAGTCGGTTGACAACTTGTAATGCTGAAAAGTCCTGTTTGCAACATTTTCAGCATTATACATTATTGCACTATTAGCAACAACATGTGAGCTATGGGATGGGAGCATTGTGTTGGTAATTGATTTTCGTTTTATTCTCTCTATCCATCAGATTTAAACAAAATCACAAACCAGCAAAAATTTACATAATAGTTGCATTGGCTTCATAGAATTTGACTGAAGGATTACAAATGTAATTTGTCAGTTCTTCGGAGTAATAATTGGGATGCTTTCCATTGTGCTGCAGTGAACTGATCAACCTTACAGAGGACCACTCACAAATCAATGGCTCAAAAGTGATTCACTCCCAACAAAATCTCAGTTACCCAACTTGGATTGTACAGCATCAATGTGAATTAGTGTATATTTTTTTTTAAAAGCAAACTGTTGATCGATTAAGTGGGCACAGTGAGGCAGTGCACTTTTTCACTTCTCTGGTATAGTTTAGCATCTAATGAGAGAAAAGTCTCCATATGAGCTAGCTACATCGATGTGAAATGAATTTAGGGCATTCTCAACAAAGTTCTTTTTGGGCATGAGTCAACAAAATAAAATTTCCATTCAGAAGGCTATAGCACTGATAGAAAAAAAATCATAGAGGTTGTGATTACAATACCCAGCAATGTATTTCAGAGATAGCTTTACTCCATATATAGCTGTGCTTGGTGACAAGTGTTCCGATCTCCAGCAATGATATCCCTCACCTATAATGAGCACAAAATATTCCTTCCTAACCATCCTTCCTAACCACCCCAAACCCCTGTCCACCAGTAGAAAGAATCTCTCATCCTGCTCCCCTAAGTAAAATTAGTTTTGTCAATCTCTCCATTTCTTAATGGTTGCAAAATCATAGTGTATTCATCTTTACTCATCTTTACTCATCTTTACTTGTAATGTAACTCGAAGCAGCAGCAGAAATGACTGCTGGGGAAATGGAAACCAGAAAAATGCAAACAGGATGTGTATTTCTGAGGTTGGGTTTAAGATGCATGGTTGGGAGATAGTAAAGCGATCTGTACAATTCTTCGCTGAAAGCATTTGATGTCAATACTGAGTAACAAAGGTGTTCTGTAATCTCCAGCACTGGTGCTATTTATATTGATCACAAAAATCAAAATAAAACTCCACATTTCATTTTTTAAGGGAAACAGTCACTTTAATCCATCAAGGTTTAATATCAGAACAACTTACAACTATTTAGTTATGTCTTGACTAGGTTAAATTAATGTTTGTGTTTTGGTAGAACGACTCCCTCTACCATTTTCCAGTTCCTTGCTGCCTCCTTGGATCCATATACTCTTTGTACTCAGAACGACAGGTCTTTTACTAATATTACCGAGAGCTTGCTGCTAGGAAGTACTAGTGTAGCCTAGACTCCTCTCCCTACTAACTTTTTGGCCCCTCTAACAGTCTACCTGCAATTGAACCTGGCAGTGGCGGACTCAGATCTACATCACGCCTCTCTGAACTATGTGTTATTGGCGCTGCAGTGTGCTGTAACCATCATATGCCCAGCAAGCTTGCTTTTAAATTATTGAATACAAAATGCTGCTGACAGACTGAATGCTGCATATATCCATATTGGTGCTGAGTCTTGTCATGAGTGATGGTGATAATTCAGTTACGAGTGGTCTCTGGTGTAAGTCACTTTTTCGTGGTACAGAACAGCCCCCTTGAGATATTTTGAAGAATGGATCTTTGTATGTACCTAAGTCACTGGTGATACTGCCTTGCTTTGTTACTAAAGGGTCTAAAAACTGTCCGCTTTTTCTACAAAAAACTGCCTTTATGGGGAAAAGGAGTGCTGCATGACTCAGCATCAATTGTGCAGTGCTGCAGGAGATGAGACATTGCAGAAATAGGAAAGTTAAAGAGAGAGAGCAACACCAACCCCATTCCATTTGGGTTTCACACACTATCGTATCATTTGTACATGTGGATAATCCAAAGGTGTATTTAAAAAGTAGTACCTTCAGTTCTAATTTCATTTTTTTTATTAACCTGATCCAAATAATGCTAAAAAGAATAACCCTGGCCATTTTGTTCACAAAATAAAGAAGTATTTTCCAAGTTGATTGTCAATGGCCTTATATACAAGCAAGACTTCTGAGAAATCTTCAATTTATTGTCATTGTAGCTTCTATTGGACTCTGCATCGGTGGATTATCCCAATCCACTAACTAGCATTCTAACTCTGAAGCTCTTACTCAAAATATAGTTGAACATTAAGCAATAATCAAGGTGTATATTTATGAAGAATGTTTGCATTGATGCATCATTTTTCTCTCTCATTTCTGTTCAGTTACAACATTATTGTATTATGAGGTGCCTGTGCTGGTGTGAATATGTATATTTCTCAAGTCCACACTATACTCCACAGTTTTGACAAGTAAGATTGACCAGGGTATTCTAACTAATGTAAATTAGGTAGTGGCTTACCACATACCAATTAATGGTGTGAATTCAGTGATGCAAAACACTGTGCAATATTAAGCCAATGTCTGCCCTTGATGACACGGAACAGGCATTAGGCTGGCAATATATAATTGCTTCCAATCTAACTTTACATGCTGTTGGAAAATTGCCTTTTGAATATTGCGTGGATTGAAAAAATGCTTGCTTTTTTTTTTCTCCAAACTTTGAGAAAGGGATAATGAGACTACCAAATGTTGCCTGTGTTTTTTCTCCCTCTCTCTCTCGCTCTCTCTCTCTCTCGCTCTCTCTCTCTCTCGCTCTCTCTCTCTCGCTCTCTCTCTCGCTCTCGCTCTCTCGCTCTCTCTCTCTCGCTCTCTCTCTCTCGCTCTCTCTCTCTGGCTAGAAGCTATTACAATAGCAAAAGCACAGTTTTACCCCATAAATGGAAAAGTAATGATGGTATACTACAGAGCTTCTCTAGTAAATAGCAATGACGTGAGTTTTCCAACTTCTAAATATGCTAGCTAAGCACTTCACTTTCTTGTGTTGATTTATGTGTTTATACATTTGTGTTGTAATTTGTAATATTGTCTTTGATTTGAAGTTATATGGTTTTCTCCTGATTTTGTATGAATACTATTGGCTCTATTTATTTTTATTTGGTTATGTATGTTCATTTGTATTTTTACATTTCTAATGTGTTTCAAATAAAGTTTTTTTTCCCAGATCTTTGCCTCAGAGAATGTTTGTTACAAAATGTAAAGACCATCACCAGTATGTGCACATTAACATCAGTGCGTGACTCGATGGAATGATCAGATTTTCTGGTCCGACTTTCCCCACTCCACTTGCACTCTGTTAGCACTGCCATCCTAATGAAGAGAACATAAGTTCATGGATGCGTCGATGATTATTTGCTGATAACCTAACAGACATTGAATACAAAGCCTTGGGTGACATTGGGGGAGCTCTCTTGATCTATCTGATGTTGCAGATCCATCAATCTCTCGCATCTTGTCTTCACACTGCCTTGACGTCTTGCCCAGTAGCTTCCATTTTGTAGAAAGTCAAAAATCACATTGTGGGCATTTATTCATGCGGAGGTTAAAGTGGAAGTATTGTCAATGAGCAGAATTGGTCAAAGCCTCGATGCAGGTTATCTGTTTGACACCTCTGACTCTGGAATGGCTATAGACCAGAGGTGGAAGTTCAGAGGGCATCATTTTTATTAAGTGTAAATTTAGCGATTTATAAATTTCTGGTCTGCACCAGATAATCTCCGTTTCAGCATTAGAAACATAGAAAATAGGTGCAGGATCAGGCCATTCAGCCCTTCTAGCCTGCACCGCCATTCAATGAGTTCATGGCTGAACATGAAACTTCAGTACCCCCTTCCTGCTTTCTCGCCATAACCCTTGATCCCCCGAGTAGTAAGGACTTCATCTAACTCCCTTTTGAATATATTTAGTGAATTGGCCTCAACTACTTTCTGTGGTAGAGAATTCCACAGGTTCACCACTCTCTGGGTGAAGAAGTTTCTCCTCATCTCGGTCCTAAATGGCTTACCCCTTATCCTCAGACTGTGACCCCTGGTTCTGGACTTCCCCAACATTGGGAACATTCTTTCTGCATCTAACCTGTCTAAACCCGTCAGAATTTTAAACGTTTCTATGAGGTCCCCTCTCATTCTTCTGAACTCCAGTGAATACAAGCCCAGTTGATCCAATCTTTCTTGATAGGTCAGTCCCGCCATCCCGGGAATCAGTCTGGTGAACCTTCGCTGCACTCCCTCAATAGCAAGAATGTCCTTCCTCAAGTTAGGAGACCAAAACTGTACACAATACTCCAGGTGTGGCCTCACCAAGGCCCTGTACAACTGTAGCAACACCTCCCTGCCCCTGTATTCAAATCCCCTCGCTATGAAGGCCAACATGCCATTTGCTTTCTTAACTGCCTGCTGTACCTGCATGCTAACCTTCAATGACTGATGTACCATGACACCCAGGTCTCGTTGCACCTTCCCTTTTCCTAATCTGTCACCATTCAGATAATAGTCTGTCTCTCTGTTTTTACCACCAAAGTGGATAACCTCACATTTATCCACATTATACTTCATCTGCCATGCATTTGCCCACTCACCTAACCTATCCAAGTCACTCTGCAGCCTAATAGCATCCTCCTCGCAGCTCACACTGCCACCCAACTTAGTATCATCCGCAAATTTGGAGATACTGCATTTAATCCCCTCGTCTAAATCATTAATGTACAATGTAAACAGCTGGGGCCCCAGCACAGAACCTTGCGGCACTCCACTAGTCACTGCCTGCCATTCTGAAAAGTACCCGTTTACTCCTACTCTTTGCTTCCTGTCTGACAACCAGTTCTAAATCCACGTCAGCACACTACCCCCAATCCCATGTGCTTTAACTTTGCACATTAATCTCTTGTGTGGGACCTTGTCGAAAGCCTTCTGAAAGTCCAAATATACCACATCAACTGGTTCTCCTTTGTCCACTTTACTGGAAACATCCTCAAAAAATTCCAGAAGATTTGTCAAGCATGATTTCCCTTTCACAAATCCATGCTGACTTGGACCTATCATGTCACCATTTTCCAGATGCACTGCTATGACATCCTTAATAATTGATTCCATCATTTTACCCACTACTGAGGTCAGGCTGACCGGTCTATAATTCCCTGTTTTCTCTCTCCCTCCTTTTTTAAAAAGTGGGGTTACATTGGCTACCCTCCACTCCATAGGAACTGATCCAGAGTCAATGGAATGTTGGAAAATGACTGTCAATGCATCCGCTATTTCCAAGGCCACCTCCTTAAGTACTCTGGGATGCAGTCCATCAGGCCCTGGGGATTTATCGGCCTTCAATCCCATCAATTTCCCCAACACAATTTCCCGACTAATAAAGATTTCCCTCAGTTCCCCCTCCTTACTAGACCCTCTGACCCCTTTTATATCTGGAAGGTTGTTTGTATCCTCCTTAGTGAATACCGAACCAAAGTACTTGTTCAATTGGTCTGCCATTTCTTTGTTCCCCAGATGAAGTATAATGTGGATAAATGTGAGGTTATCCACTTTGGTGGTAAAAACAGAGAGACAGACTATTATCTGAATGGTGACAGATTAGGAAAAGGGGAGGTGCAAAGAGACCTGGGTGTCATGGTACATCAGTCATTGAAGGTTGGCATGCAGGTGCAGCAGGCGGTTAAGAAAGCAAATGGCATGTTGGCCTTCATAGCAAGGGGATTTGAGTACAGGGGCAGGGAGGTGTTGCTACAGTTGTACAGGGCCTTAGTGAGGCCACACCTGGAGTATTGTGTACAGTTTTGGTCTCCTAACCTGAGGAAGGACATTCTTGCTATTGAGGGAGTGCAGCGAAGGTTCACCAGACTGATTCCCGGGATGGCGGGACTGACCTATCAAGAAAGACTGGATCAACTGGGCTTGTATTCACTGGAGTTCAGAAGAATGAGAGGGGACCTCATAGAAACATATAAAATTCTGACGGGGTTAGACAGGTTAGATGCAGGAAGAATGTTCCCAATGTTGGGGAAGTCCAGAACCAGGGGTCACAGTCTAAGGATAAGGGGTAAGCCATTTAGGACCGAGATGCGGAGGAACTTCTTCACCCAGAGAGTGGTGAACCTGTGGAATTCTCTACCACAGAAAGTAGTTGAGGCCAATTCACTAAATATATTCAAAAAGGAGTTAGATGAGGTCCTTACTGCTAGGGGGATCAAGGGGTATGGCGAGAAAGCGGGAATGGGGTACTGAAGTTGAATGTTCAGCCATGAACTCATTGAATGGCGGTGCAGGCTAGAAGGGCCGAATGGCCTACTCCTGCACCTATTTTCTATGTTTCTATGTTTCTATGTTATGACTTCCCCTGATTCTGACTGCAGGGGACCTATGTTTGTCTTCACCAACCTTTTTCTCTTTACATACCTATAGAAACTTTTGCAATCCGCCTTAATGTTCCCTGCAAGCTTCTTCTCGTACTCCATTTTCCCTGCCCTAATCAAACCCTTTGTCCTCCTCTGCTGAGTTCTAAATTTCTCCCAGTCCCCAGGTTCGCTGCTATTTCTGGCCAATTTGTATGCCACTTCCTTGGCTTTAATACTATCCCTGATTTCCCTAGATAGCCACGGTTGAGCCACCTTCCCTTTTTTATTTTTACGCCAGACAGGAATGTACAATTGTTGTAATTCATCCATGCGGTCTCTAAATGTCTGCCATTGCCCATCCACAGTCAACCCCCTAAGTATCATTCGCCAATCTATCCTAGCCAATTCACGCCTCATACCTTCAAAGTTACCCTTCTTTAAGTTCTGGACCATGGTCTCTGAAATTACTGTTTCATTCTCCATCCTAATGCAGAATTCCACCATATTATGGTCACTCTTCCCCAAGGGGCCTCGCACAATGAGATTGCTAATTAATCCTCTCTCATTACACAACACCCAGTCAAAGATGGCCTCCCCCCTAGTTGGTTCCTCAACATATTGGTCTAGAAAACCATCCCTTATGCACTCCAGGAAATCCTCCTCCACCGTATTGCTTCCAGTTTGGCTAGCCCAATCTATGTGCATATTAAAGTCACCCATTATAACTGCTACACCTTTATTGCATGCACCCCTAATTTCCTGTTTGATGCCCTCCCCAACATCCCTATTACTGTTTGGAGGTCTGTACACAACTCCTACTAACGTTTTTTGCCCTTTGGTGTTCTGCAGCTCTACCCATATAGATTCCACATCATCCAAGCTAATGTCTTTCCTAACTATTGCATTAATCTCCTCTTTAACCAGCAATGCTACCCCACCTCCTTTTCCTTTTATTCTATCCTATCGGTCTTTCCCTTAAGTAGACTCCGTCCCTTACAATCAAGACTGCCCAATGAGGTCTGATGACCCAGGTGCTATAACAATGAAAACCTTTTGTGAATTGGATACTGTAATCTCATCTCATCTGGAAAACTGATGACATCAGGCCAATTATAAACCAACAGAATATGTGAATGAATAGGGCAATATTGAGTGAATTTGAATTTATTTCATAATGGTCTTTGTAACATAGAGAATAACGAAGTATGCAATGGTAACCCTGTTAGTGAGCTGAAAACATTTTTCTGACCAATAATTTCTCTGAAACTGGATGGCACTAAGGTTAAGCAGGGAAACCTCACTTTCTGTGGCATGAGATCTCGAGATTCTGTTTTCAACTTCCTTTCAAAC